>NC_046162.1:31676635-31720517 GCF_011064425.1 Rattus rattus
ACTATCCCTGAACTCAATCAATAGTATTACAGAGCAATAGTGATAAAACTGCATGGTATGCCACAAACCAGAGCTTCCAGACCAAAGCCACTACCTAAAGACTATACATGGACTGACCCCTGGCCTCGGCCCTCATAGGTAGCAATGAATATCCTAGAAAGGGCACCAGTGGAGGGGGAGGCCCTGGGTCCTGCAAAGACTGACCCCCCAGTGAACTAGACTGTTGGGGGGGGGGCGGAAATGGGGGGGGGGTGGGGAGGGGAACACCCATAAGGAAGGGGAGGGGAGGTTGTTTGCCCGAAAACCGAAAGGGAATAACACTCGAAAATGTATATAAAAATATTCAAGTTAATAAAAAAAAAGAAAAAACAAAACAAAACAAACAAAAACCTGCATGGTATTGGTACAGAGACAGACAGATAGACCAATGGAATAGAATTGAAGACCCAGAAATGAACCCACACACCCATGGTCACTTGATTTTTGACAAAGGAGCCAAAACCATCCAATGGAAAAAAGATAGCCTTTTCAGCAAATGGTGCAGGTTCAACTGGAGGTCAACATGTAGAAGAATGCAGATTGATCCATGCTATCACCCTGTACAAAGCTTAAGTCCAAGTGGATCAAGGACCTCCACATCAAACCAGACACACTCAAACTAATAGAAGAAAAACTAGGGAAGCATCTGGAACACATGGGCACTGGAAAAAAATTTCCTGAACAAAACACCAATGGCTTATGCTCTAAGATCAAGAATCGACAAATGGATCTCATAAAACTGCAAAGCTTCTGTAAGGCAAAGGACACTGTGGTTAGGACAAAACGGTAACCAACAGATTGGGAAAAGATCTTCACCAATCCTACAACAGATAGAGGCCTTATATCCAAAATATACAAAGAACTCAAAAAGTTAGACCGCAGGGAGACAAATCACCCTATTAAAAAATGGGGTTCAGAGCTAAAAAAAGAATTCACAGCTGAGGAATGCCGAATGGCTGAGAAACACCTAAAGAAATGTTCAACATCTTTAGTCATAAGGGAAATGCAAATCAAAACAACCCTGAGATTTCACCTCACACCAGTGAGAATGACTAAGATCAAAAACTCAGGTGACAGCAGATGCTGGCGAGGATGTGGAGAAAGAGGAACACTCCTCCATTGTTGGTGGGGTTGCACACTGGTACAACCATTCTGGAAATCAGTCTGGAGGTTCCTCAGAAAATTGGACATTGAACTGCCTGAGGATCCAGCTATACCTCTCCTGGGCATATACCCAAAAGATGCCCCAACATATAAAAAAGACAGGTGCTCCACTATGTTCATCGCAGCCTTATTTATAATAGCCAGAAGCTGGAAAGAATCCACATGCCCTTCAACAGAGGAATGGATACAGAAAATGTGGTACATCTACACAGTGGAATATTACTCAGCTATCAAAATCAATGACTTTATGAAATTCGTAGGCAAATGGATAGAACTGGAAAATATCATCCTGAGTGAGCTAACCCAATCACAGAAAGACATACATGGTATGCACTCATTGATAAGTGGCTATTAGCCCAAATGCTTGAATTACCCTCGATGCCTAGAACAAATGAAACTCAAGACAGATGATCAAAATGTGAATGCTTCACTCCTTCTTTAAAAGGGGAACAAGAATACCCTTGGCAGGGAAAAGAGAGGCAAAGATTAAAACAGAGACTGAAGGAACACCAATTCAGAGCCTGCCCCACATGTGGCCCATACATATACAGCCACCCAATTAGACAAGATGGATGAAGCAAAGAAGTGCAGACCGACAGGAGCGGATGTAGATCGCCCTGAGAGACACAGCCAGAATACAGCAAATACAGAGGCGAATGCCAGCAGCAAACCACTGAACTGAGAATGGGACCCCGTTGAAGGAATCAGAGAAAGAACTGGAAGAGCTTGAAGGGCTCAAGACCCCATATGTACAACAATGCCAAGCAACCAGAGCTTCCAGGGACTAAGCCACTACCTAAAGACTATACATGGACTGACCCTGGACTCTGACCTCATAGGTAGCAATGAATATCCTAGTAAGAGCACCAGTGGAAGGGGAAGCCCTGGGTCCTGCTAAGACTGAACCCCCAGTGAACTAGACTGTTGGGGGGAGGGTGGCAATGGGGGAGGGTGGGGAGGGAACACCCATAAGGAAGGGGGGGGGGGATGTTTGCCAAACCGGAAGGAATTACACTCGAATGTATATAAGAAATATTCAAGTTAATAAAAAAAGATAACATTTTTTCTTTATCAAAAGAGAAATAACCAATATTAACCAAACTAAACCAAACCAAAAAGAACAAAAACTTGCTATAAGCATTAAAGACGGCAATGTCTTCAAAATTGTTTGTGGGAAATTAAATTGAAAAATTTGCAAAATGTTCAGTTTACAGAAAGTTTCAGGATATATTAGTATAAAGAACAATTTTATCCCATTTTATACTAATTATAGTAATTTCATCTATTGGTCACATTCTGCCTCATTTGTTTCTTCTCACAGGACTTAGTGTACACTTCCTGGAAATAGGAATTTTTTATAAGTCTGTAGTATGACTATTGCTTTGCTGGATTAACATTGATGCAATGCTTTCTAATTGGCTACTATTTTGTAATTTTATAAATAGAGCGAATACCTTTCGTATTAAATTTTCACTTTTCAGTACAGAATCGACGCTAAGATCAGTATTTACATGTAGATTTAACTTTTACCTGCCTTTAATCTGGAACGTTCTCAAAGTCTTCAGATATCTTGTATGACTTTGAAGTGTTTGGTGCCTTGTGCCTGCATAGTATTCCTCAATGTTAGACCTTACTGAACGTCCTTAGATGTGATGCTTGGTCTTAATTAGGCCGGCAACTCTGAGAGACCCATGAAATCCTTTCCCCCTTCACAGGTAGGGTTCATTTCTCTACTCCGTCTAGGGTGGTATTGTTTCTTCACTGAATAACTCTTCTTTGTGGAAAATCAGAGAAAGTCTCCCATTCTTAGAACAATTATCCTCAGACATAGCGCTCACTGATACTTGTTATTTCAATATTGGCCTTCCATGATAGTCTGGCAACCCCAGTCTTCATGACAGTTGATCCTTGGCATTCTATTGTAAGCAAGAACACTTCCATCTCCTTTTGTCTGTTCCTTACCTCATTTTTCCACCATTGCTGCTCTAGTAGAATTATCTTCAAAATACATCTTTTATGTTAAAAATAAAGGAAAATAAAAAGTGAAAAAGAAAATGTTATGCTAACAAATAAGAATAAGTAATAAACACAAACAGGATTCCTTATAACTAGAAACAAGGTTGAATTTAAGGAACATAGCAGAATATATATATTATAATAAAGGAGATGGACAGTGGCCTCACAGGAGTAGATTAATACAGTGGTTCCCAGATGCCAGGAAGAATGTGGGGAAGGAGGGATGTAAGGAGATAGTGAGTAGGTACAGGCGTGCAGCTGGGTAAGTGGGAGCCTTTCAGATGCTGCACAGCACGGTTGGAGTAATACTGTTGGCAAGAATTCATTCCTTATTTTAAAATGACTGGAAGAGAGGTATTTGAATATTACCCATACAAAGATGCTAAACACCCGAGATAAAGAGTACAGCAGCAATGCTGACTTGGTCATTACACAGCGTATGCTTGTATTGGAATCTCATACTCTGCACCAACACTATATATTCTGTGGGTATTTGAAAGAGATTCTTTTAGAGTAAGGAGAGAACATTGATATGATAATACATTTAAAAGAGGAATGAATGATGGGAACATTTGATGTAGACAAGATAAGTCAATGGAGTAAGATATCCTCAGAAAGACTTGTACAATGAAAATGTTAAGACACTGAAAAAAGGAACTGAGGATACTAAAAGATGGAGAGCCCTCCAATGCTCATGGACTCGTAGGATTAATCTCACGACCATGGCCATCTTATCAAAAGCAATCTGTAGACTCAATGCAACACCCATCAAATTCTAATGGAATTCTCCATAGAAACTGAAAAAATATTAAATTTCATATAGAAACACAATATCAAGATGATCCCAAACAGCAAAGATTGCAAAAGCTATAGGTTGTGCATGTCTCCATGGAAACAGCATCTTCCAGACACAACAGGATTGATGCACAGAGACTGTGGCAGCATGAAATATTCCCCTCCCCCAGATTCAAACCAGACAAAATCACAGTACTGAGAAGGGAAAATGGACACAAAGTCCCACCCCTATCCAAGAAGCTACTTGCAATTGATACCTGTTGGGAAAGGGAAATCAGTTTTCTCCAGTGGAGTGTCACTGGGTATATCAGCCATATTCCCAGGTAAGCCCCATGCCCAGTAGTAGTTGACCAACCCAAAGGAGACTCCATTGTTGTTGTTTTTGTTGTTGTTGTGTGCCTGTGCTTTTGGCTATGTTTTGGTATTTTTTATTTTATAGATTTTCTTCCCTTTTTTGAATTTTGTTTTTTTTTTGTTATATATGTGTGTGTGTATAAAAGGGGGACATAAAATTGTGTTGAGTGGGTAAGGAGGTGTATTGGATCTGGGAGGAACTAGGAGATGGCTAAAATATAATTAAAACATGTTATATAAAATAAAAATAAAAATAAATTTTGTTTATGATCAGAAGGGTTGAGAAAAAATATGCATGAAAACAAAAAAGGTATGGGGTAATTAATACAAAGAATAAGGGACTGGAGAAATGGCTCAGGGTAAGAGTACTAGCTGCTCTTCCAGAAGACCCACGTTTCATTTCCATCACACACATGATGGTTTACAAAAATTTGCTCTCCTGTCCTTCATTAACACTGCATGGACAGTGCACACATATATATGCAGGCAAAATAGCCACATACACAAAATAATAATAAAGGTTAAAAAATTTAAGAATGAATAAAATCCAAGATTTATTCAGAAATAGCACATAGAAGACATTAGAAGATGGAAGGATGAGAAACTTGGATGTTATCATTGACTTAGGATTTTGGAGGACAATTTAAAGCAGAACTCAGGATAAACATAAAATTCTGGGGCCACTTAAGATGTAAGAAATGGAGGTCACTAAAATAGTAGCTCTAATATATGCTTTTTTAGGGTCACCCAGGAAAAGCAAAATAGAAAAACAGCAATGTTCTTAAACATAATTTCTGTCTTCAACTGCAGAGACTTCTCTTTACATGTTGAACAATGGTTGTTCTATGCCTTGATAAGAATCTCAAATGGCAATGAGAAAATCTGATATAATATCACCAAGTTGGTACAGTCTATTGAGTGAAAAATTTGAAAATTATCAAGTGCAACTATCATAGACAGAAAGTAATTTTCTTTTTACAAAGGACTCTTATCAGTGCCTCTTTCATGTCTCTGTTCCTCAGGCTGTAGATGAAGGGGTTCAGCATGGGGGTCACCACTGTGTACATCATGGCCATGACAGTCTCCTTCACAGTAGAGTTATTAGCTGACGGACATAAGTAGAGACCAATGATTGTCCCATAGAACAGTGACACCACAGACAGGTGGGAGCCGCAGGTGGAGAAGATCTTGTGGATGCCTCGGACAGAAGGGACCTTAAGAATGGAGGCGACAACTCGTGCATAGGATACAACGATGAGTAGGAAGGGAATGACAATAACAAGCCCTCCCATGACAAATATCACCAACTCATTAACATGCGTGTCAGAGCAGGACAGTTTCAATAAAGGAGATATATCACAGAAAAAGTGGGGGATCACATTGTCCGCACAGAATGACAATCTGGCCATGAGCAAGGTGTGCAGCATGGCATGGAAGGTGGTCAGCACCCAGGACAGCACCACCAGACTCACACAGAGCTTGGGGCTCATGATGATCAAATAATGAAGGGGGAAGCAGATGGCCACATAGCGATCATAGGCCATGGCCACAAGCAGGAAGCTCTCAAGGTCTGCAAAATACAGGTAAAAGTATAATTGTGTCAGACAGCCTGCATAGGGGATGGATGGAACTTGGCTCTGCATGTTCTGCAACAACTTGGGCATCGTAACAGAGGAAAAGCAGAGGTCAGAGAAGGACAAGTTGCTGAGAAACAAGTACATGGGTGTGTGGAGATGGGAGTCCAGGCGAATGAGGATGATGATGATGAGGTTCCCCAGGACAGTGGTGAGGTACATGGCCAGGAACAGGGCATAGAACATGTGCTGGTGCTCTGGGGGGATGGGCAGGCCCAGGAGAAGGAACTGGGAGATGACAGTTTGGTTCTCTTCTGTCATAATCTTTTTCCTACACCTCTAGAGAAAAATGACATAGATCCTTGGGAATATAAATAATAATAAGCAGATTTCTAGGCTCTTTGTCTATTATTCATTTAAACTCTTTGATCTCATAACCATAATTATAAATTTATGATCTTGGTAATCACTGATGACCTCTTTTTAACCTTTTTATATGGTTCTTTATCATGTCATTTCCTAAATACATTTAGCCATTTGCTTCTGAGATCAAAACACTTTAGTTTCTTGTTTTACATGGCCATCCTAGGCAGCTCTAAGTAGATCATTTATCTTAATGTCTCTTAGACATCAATGGTCCTAAAGATTCTGAAACTTTACTTTAATAATCACACACACACACACACACACACACACACACACACACACACACACACACACACAGTGGCTTACATTTCCATCTGAGACCCAGTTGTTAAAGTCCATGTAACCTTTACAACTCTATCGTGTGTTTCAGTAGTTACTGTCTCTTGGCTACATCACAGGCACGTCAAGTCCAGCAGACCCAAGTGACACCTATGATCCCACTGTGCTCTTCCCCAGTGTGTCCCCACTCTGCTCTCAGCTTTGTGAGGTGTCATTTAGGAACTGATGAATTCAATGTCTGCAAGGCCTGGATCAACTCAGAAATCTGTCAGTTTTATTTTTCCCTGCGCTTCACCTTTCCACATCAGACAGTCATTGCCTCCACACTACACTCCCGGACTGGGCTGGCAGCTACATGCTACCAAGGATGTGTTCATAAATCACAAACCTCCAGCCTGTTGGTGGCCTCCAGGACCTAAGGTTTCAGCATTATCTTCAGGGCCGTTTCACCCGGAGCAGGCTCCTTTGTCTGGGCAACCTTCAGCTGATGTCTGCCACTTCCAGCATGAGGATCTTCTTGCTTGTGCTGCTGGCAGCCCCTCTGGACATCGTGCAAGTCCATTCTCCTGCACCAACCAGAAGAACAATATAAACTGCCTGTGGCCAGTTGCATGCAAGGACACAGACAATTACTGTATCATATTATCTGCTGCTGCCCACTTTGGGAATGCCAGCCTTGGCTACACCCTGAATAAGGGCTGCTCCCAGATGTGCCCCAATGTAAACACCAATATCAACTTTGGTGTGGTATCCGTGAATAGCTACTGCTGCCAAAGCTCCTTCTGCAATTCCAGCATAGCTGGCCATCTTAGGCAGCTCTAAGTAGATCATATATCTTAGTGTCTCTTAGACATCAATGGTCCTAAAGATTCTGAAACTTTACTTTAATAATCACACACACACACACACACACACACACACACACACACACACACACACACACACACGCACACCACTGGGCCTTAGACTCCTGTTCAGCTTGTTGTCTCTGCTGCAGCTGAGACCCTGACCACTCCCATGTGTTCTCCATATCCCTCCAGCTCAGGAAGAAAAGCCCAGCTTCTTTCAGGTCCTAGGGGACCTAGGTATCTTTAGCTCTTCCTGGGTGTGTCTAGTTCCCCTCCACACTCTCTCAGCATCAGGGCTAAGTACCAAATTCATCTATATCTGCTGTGTTGAAATGGTACTAGCAACTCTTGTTTCCAGAGCCAATCCTATAACCTCACTTGAGGAACCAGGAAAGGGGTGAAGATCTTCTTGGAATCTCAAGAGTATCAGGGCCAGCGCTGAATCCAGTGGCCACATTGACAAGGATGTCTAACTCAAATGAATGTACATCTGTGTGTTCAGTGTATCCATGTGTGAATGAAGCCACATGGATTCTGGAATGGGCAAAGAGAAACTGAAAGATTCTAGAGCAGAAGGCCTGTGTCTCCACCAAAACCTCTTCCCTTGGTATTATTCAGGAGGCTGCCCATGGAGGGCAGCCACCCCTCCAGATGAAGGCTCCCGACCCCAGATCCAGTTGAGTCCCTACCTGCCCTCTCTGCCCACCGCTGGCTTCCTGTTGTTCTTCTAGTGCCTCAAACAAACTGTTACTACCCATTCCAAAAAAAATACAAATGTTTAAGTCATTATATTTTGAGTAAATTAGTGTGATGTGTCTCCAGAAATCAGGGAGACTTAATATTATTAACATTTCTCTTACTCAACCCAACTTTCAAAAACATCCAAATTTCTTATGTTCCCAAATAACCGTTTATTACCTGAGCTGTGCCGCACCTGTGTGCAACTCTGCACCAATGCTAGCCTTAAAAGTCACAATTTCTTGCTTTCAGTGTTCTACACTTGCTGTTTCTCTTGCCTACAATTTCCTCCCCTTGTTGGTCCCTTTACCTATGCTATCTCTACTTGTCTTTTATGGAGATTACACATCAGTTGCTAATCAAAATTTCTACACTTGAGTTCTGCTACCATGCTCTCACCAAATCCTAGGTTCCGTCCACATGATCCAGTGCCCCTGATCATGCTACCATGCTCTCACCAAGTCCTAGGTTCCTTCCACATGATCCAGTGCCCCTGATCATGCTACCATGCTCTCACCAAGTCCTAGGTTCCTTCCACATGATACAGTGCCCCTGATCATGCTACCATGCTCTCACCAAATCCTAGGTTCTGTCCACATGATCCAGTCCTAGGTTCTGTCCACATGATCCAGTGCCCCGATCATGCTTCATGTACACTTTCTGCCAGACTGCACTACGTGCAGGAGAGGCCATGTCCTTCTCCATCTTGCAGCAGGGCCATCACATGGTATGGTGCTTGTGAATGACCAGGGTTCATAAATGTTTGTGGGTTGTGCTTCAGTCTGAGACAGGTTTCTTAAACATTAAGGTTACAGACCACCGCTGAAGGAGAACTAATATCCACACCAAGTCTTTCCCTAGGGCTGGGTGCGATGGTACATATCTTTAATACTAGTGCTCTGAGAGCAGAGGCACGCAGTTCTGTGTGGGGTGGAGGCTAGTCTGGTTTACATAGAGTCCCAGGCAAGCCAGGGTAACACAGAATGGCCCTTCCTCAAAACATAATTTCCCATATTCCTAACCACTAGTCTCAGTCATTTGGCTAATGATCTAATCTTGATATTTGTCAATGTGACTAATGCTATTATATTTATTAAAAAAATGGGATATCTGATATGCTGCTCTGTCCAATAATGCTGATGACTCAAAATGAAAATTTTTATGCTTTATTCTATAATAATTCATGTCACGACTAACTTATGTGTGAATTAGACTAGGCTCTGGCACTGATTTTGGTAAAATACTAGTTCTAATGTTGTTAAGAATGTAGCATTCAGTGTCACTCACTAGTATTTGGAAGAGTAGACTTGAAGTAGAGAAAAATACCTGCTGTAATGTGATGAGCCTCATGCAGTCACTTGAAGGGAAGAGAAAAGACTGCAATCTCGTGTATAAAAATTTTGCCCCCAGAAGCCTTGTGCTTGAATGTGCAACCTCTACTCAGCCTAAGGACTCATCTGCTGACTTGTCTTGCAGACATCTATTGATTATAACTACCATGTTGTCTTAAAACAATTTCCCAGCCCAAGAAAGACACACTCACAGACACACACACACAGACACACACACACAGACACACACACAGACACACACACACAGACACACCCACAGACACACCCACAGACACACCCACAGACACACACACACACACACACACACACACACACACACACACACACACACACACACACACACACACGCACACTTCTGTTTGCTTTGAGACAACACCAACAAACTCCAGTATGTCTTGAAGTTGAGAAAGAAAGTAGAGAAAGAGCTCTAGGGAATGTTGGAAGCTTTTTCTTGAAAGTGCTATCACTGAATATTTAATGAAGCTGAGTTCACAGTTGGTACATGTGGACATTGTATGTTGACATTATAGAGAGAAGAAACATGTAGAGAAATATCATGCTTCACTATATAAGGTTTCATGACATGATTAATAAGTGAATGTACTCGGTTCTGATACTGATTCTGGTAAAATACAATTTTAATGGAGCTCTGAATGTAGTTTTCAATGTCATTAGCATTTAGAACAAACAGCAGACTTGACATGGAGTAAAAAATAGTTTCTTAAAATTTGACTCCCCTTGCAGTATTGGACCTATGTAGTATAGGAATATATGAAGAGGTCGCAAACCAGGGAGCTCACCTGTGGTTGCTTCCCCCAGTGATCCAGTGGGCTTTGTATCTTCTTCAGCCATCAAACCAGCAATTCTCAATGAGGACAGCACATACGTATCCCATAGGAGACAGTGTGGTTTGCATTAAGTAGAAACCACCTGGAAATCTGTGAAAACACAGAATTCTAGTTCTATAGATCATATTCTATACTGTAAATGAAACACCAGGCAATGTAACCTGGGTGCTGGAGTAGTCAGTACTTACACTATCACTAAAAAAATATAGATTAGTGAGGCCCATCAGATGAATTTAAAGTCTTTGATTGGAACCCCGATTAAGGTTTATTAATGCTCCACAGCAAAGTTAAAAGAAATCATTATTGTCCCAGGGATACAATGTTGAAAGGGTGTGATATTGGGAGAACAATTCCACAGTTATTAATAAAAGGAACCACACCACGAATAAAATAATTTAAATGGTACCACTAATCAAATGCATCCAGGATGTGGCAAAGTCTCTGAAGATGACAAGAAGGAAATGACTATACCTCAAATACTTCCTACTCATGCGTTGCAGAACGTTGAAACTCTTAGGAAGTACAGTAAGACAGCAGCTCGCTTGCCCATTCAGCTCATCCAGAATATTCAAGGCTGACACACAGTCCCTGGTATAATATCATGTTTCCCTTTATTCACGATGGTCACAGGAAATGACAGTCTCTTGTCAACACCTAGATACGCACCATCCCTTTTCCTATCTCTCCTCCTAGTTATCTCTGGGATTAAGAGGCTCCGTATCCCAGAGGAATCCAGATCCTGAACAGCCCATTAGTGTAATTATCCAGGACTCTTCTAGGACCAGTCCTTTCAGAGTCCTGTAGTTGTGACTGATTACAGTCATTGATTATGTGTTACTACACTTGGAGGGAAGTTAAAGAAGAGAGATACATAGACAGAAGTTTACAACTTATCCAGGGGATGAGCTGCATACCGATGTTGCTGGAGCCTGTATTTTGAGGAACATTAGGGGCTGAACTTAATAACGTAAAAGATCCTATGAATATGAAAATGTATAGACATCTTAGTTGCTGTTGGGAGAACATCACCATGAAAAACGCATACTTTGGAAGTGTTCCCAAGTACCATTTTCTGAGGAAAACATAAGTCTACAAATCTGTCCTCAAGATATATAAACATGATGCTAACAATGATACGAATTTATGAGTCAACTTCCTATAAATGTCAATATATATTACAGAGCATCTCTTTCCCTTTTCTGGACTTATCACACACACACACACACGCACACACGCACGCATGCATGCACGCACGCACGCACGCACGCACGCACACACACACACACACACTTAGAAGATGTCTTAGTTTTAAATTTAGTCATTTTAGAAAATGGCTATGGTAGTTATTCACTAAAAAGGAGAGATTTTACCTTTACAGTAAAGGCTAAAATAATCTTTCTTTAAAAACAAACTTTTAATTGATTCTACGTGAATTTTTTTCTTTTCTTTTTTTAATTGGATATTTTTTATTTACATTTCAAATGTTATTCCCTTTCTCGGTTTCCTGGACATAAGCTCCCTATCCCATCCCTCTCCCCTTCTTCTATAAGGGTGTACCCCTCCCCATCCACTCTCTCCCCATTCCCTGACATTCCCCTACACTGGGCATCCAACCTTGGCAGGACCAAGGGCTTCTCCTTCCATTGGTACCAAGCAAAGCCTTCCTCTGATACATATGCAGCTGGAGCCATCGGTCTGTCCATTTATAGTCAGTCTTTGGGTAGTGGTTTAGTCCCTGGGAGCTCTGGTTCGTTGGCATTGTTGTTATTATGGGGTTGCAAGCCCCTTCAGCTCTTTCAATCCTTTATCTATTTCCTCCAATGGGGGTCCTGTTCTCAGTTCCGTGGTTTGCTGTTAGCATTCGCCTCTGTATCTGGCTGTGTCTCTCAGGAGACATCTACATGCAGTTCCTGTCAGCATGCCCTTCTTAGCTTCATGAATCTTATCTAGTTTTGGTGGCTGTATATATGGAGCACATGTGGGGCAGGCTCTGAATGTTCATTCCTTCAGTCGCTGCTCCAAATTCTACCTCCATATCCCCTCCTATAAGTATTTTTGTTCCCCCTTTTAAGAAGGACTGAAGCATCTGTGCTTTGGTCATCCTTCTTCTTGAGCTTCATGTGGTCTGTGTATTGTATCTTGGGTGATTCGAGCTTTTGGACTAATATCCACTTATCAATGAGTGCATACCAAGTGTGCTTTTCTATGATTGGGTTACCTCACTCACAGATGATATTTTCTAGTTCATTCCATTTGCCTATGAATCTCATGAAGTCTCCTGTTATTATTAAATAAATATATAAAACAATCATTAGGTATTAGTCCACCCCTTTGAGCAGATTTCTGTGGAACAAGTACTGCCTTGTAGAGATGCTATATAGACAAATAAATAATTTATTAATTCTTAATGATGATTCTATAAGAATTCCAAAAATTATATTAAAATTGTTAAGATTTTTTTTTATGCAAGCGCAAGAGGTTTATTTTTCTGGAGCCTTGGGTCGATCCTCAATCAGCCCCTCTTGGTGAGTGCCTAGAAGGTGACCCCAAATGGCTATAACAAGCAGTTTTTATACTTTTTAGGAATACATGTTACATCAGCAAGGCTAGAATTTAAAATTATTGGCTAAGCATATTGACCTTTGAATCTATTGGCTACCAAGCATATGACATGCATTCAAATTGTATCTGGGACCAGAAGGTACATTCTTAGTTTTTTGTTTTCAAGAATATTTCTGCTCCTCCAGGGAACTCTGGGTGGAGAATGGAACTTGGCCTAGTCTTGGCCTGAGGCAGTGGGTATAAGGCTGGCAAAAGCCCTTAGCGTCCTTCATTCCACCCTTTTTCTTGTACAAGCTCCAATCTTGTAGCAACACTCAGGGGTCTCTGGTGACTAACTCATATTCTTCAGGTCCTGTCTTCAGGGTCTCACATGATTGGCACAGGACTATAAGCTGTACTGCACCTATTCTCTCTCTTATGAAGGAAATAAGCTTGTTCAATATGCAGGGTCCAAAGGCCAACAATAGTAGAAGAATTTAGGGGTCTTAACAAGGTGGATATGAGGGTTGTTAGCCAAGGGGACAAGTTAAACCAAGTACAGTATTCCATACTCTCTCTCTCTCTCTCTCTCTCTCTCTCTCTCTCTCTCTCTCTCTCTCTCTCTAGCTCTCTCTTGTTTTGCTAGCTCTTCTCTTACCTTGGCCATCATACCACACTTTGTACAACCTGAGTCCCAAAGTTTTTCTCTTTAGCCATCTCATTGCTTTGCCTTTCTGAGTGAATCTGATTATTATTGGGTTATAGGTGGCGTTTGTGCAGAAGGTATCCCAATACCCTTGGTCTTCCTGGTAGGGCCCCTCAGTGATATAATTTCTTTTTACTGTGATCAAGTCCCAAGAGGAGGAGGGGTTCCAGTAGGTATTTTCCTGTAGTCTCACATCCCCAGGTGGCACAATGAAACTGGTGTGGACCCCCACATCAGTGAACTTTTGCCTGGTTTCTTTCATCTTGATGGCAAACATAAGTGGGGGTCTCCTGTAGATGATACCTCTGTGCAGGGAATGCACATCCTATTGTTCCCTCCACCCCAGCCCAGAGCCCCCTTTCTCCCATATGGGCAGTTTGCTTCCACCAGTACTCCCGTCATGGGTGGGGATGTCCCATAAGTCAAGTTCTACCAGCTAGCACATGTCAAAAGTGATGTCGGACCACCAGGTGTTGAGGGGTTTGAAAGTCATCAGGGAGGCGACCTCATCTCCAGTTCCAGTGGAAACCACAGTCCAGGTTTGACAGACCAGCACATGGGGGCAGCAGGAATCCCTGGGGAGTGCGGTGTCTGCAGGTTTCACATGGGACATATGTACCAGGGCTGCAATACAATCCACCTTGAAAACTATAGGAGTGGTTAACAGCACTAGGAAGGGTCCCTTCCACTAGGGTTCCAGTGACTGTGCCCAGTGCCAGTCTGGAAACAGTGAGGGGTCTCTGGTGTTCCTGGAGCATATAAGGCAGAGAGTTTGGGACAAATCTCATGTTGTATTGACTGAAAGGCTTGGAGTCTCAAGGAGAGTTTCCTGTTAGTGAGTTGGAATACCTCCAGGGAGGACCTAGTGGACACGAAGGAAGTTGGGGTATCAAATGGAATCTCAAAAGGGGTCAGGTTAAAATGGTAGGGGGTGTTTCAGGCTCAGAACAGGGCCAGGGGAAGGAGCACCACCCAGTCAGGACCAGTCTCCAATGCCAATTTAATTACGGTCTATTTTAGGGTTCTGTTCATTTTCTCTACCTGCCTTGAGCTCTGGGGACAGTATGTACAATGAAGCTTCCAATTAGTCTCCAATATCTTTGCCAATTCCTGTCTTACCTTAGAAACAAAAGCAGGACTGTTGTCCGATCCAATTACCTTGGGCATTCCAAACCTCGGGGAAATTTCTTCTAATATCTTCTTGGCAATCACAGTAGCTGTTTCCTGCTTGGTGGGGAAAGCCTCAACCCATCTAGAGAAAGTATCTACAAATACTAGGAAGTATTTGTAACCATATTTTCCTGACTTAACTTCTGTGAAAATGACCTCCCAGTATACTCCAGGTCATTCTCCCCTAGGTCTCTTGCCCTGTTTGCTCTTGGCTGCATAAGTATTTACTTGCTGACATACCTTACACTGTTCTCCTGTCTCTCTGGCTAAAAACCTAAGGTCCATTACATATACCTTGACTGCTTGGATGAACTTCTTATCCCTTAAATGAATCCATTTGTGAATTTAGCCAAGTGAGTTGTTTGTTCTCTGGGGAGTATAGTTTTCCCCTTTTGAGTGTGCCATTGTCCTTCCTCTTCTAAGCAATTTGGGCCTTTTCTTCCATTGTATATTCTAAGGGAGGCCATCTCTTAGTCCAATCCTGGTTCCCAGCGGGTGCCTCTTGCAGGCCCATAACTGTGATAGGCTCCTGCATAGCCACTTCTCGAGCCACTTGATCTACCTGGTTATTGCCCTGTGCCACCGAGTCTCTTCCCTTCTGATGTCCTGGGCGATGAATACTACTCACAGTTGCTGGCTTCATCAGGGCATGCCAGAGATCCAAGATTTCTGTTTTTTATTTTATTCCCTCTGATGTGAGCAGTCCCCTCTTGTTATATAGCTGCAGGAACGTGGGCTGCGGCAAAGGCATACCTGTTATCTGTGTAGATGTTAATTTTCTTGCTGGCCCCAATTTCCAAGGGTAATTAGCTCTCCTTACTGCGCCAATATGCTGAGGGGTAGACGTTCAGCCAGCCCATCTGACATTTGTGTCGTCCACCACGGCAGCACCCACTCATCTCTGAACTTCATGAAGAAAACTGCTCCTGTCTGTAAACCAGGTAGCCTCAGCTTCTGGAAGGGGTTGGTTTGAGAGGTTGTTCCTCTACCCATGGGCTTCTGCCATTATTTGACACTTGTGCTGTGGTGGCTCCAAGTCAGGATTGGGCAGCAAGATGGCAGGATTGAGCCCACCTGGTGGAGAATCTAGTCCATGTCAGCGGATAGGTGGTCCCATCCTCTGGGTCTTTCCATTCAAAGGTGAAGTACTCTTAACTTTGGGGTGCCAAGGTCAGGCAGAAGAAAGCATCTTTCAAGTCTAAAACTGTGTACCAATTTCTGGAAGGTGACAAAAAACTCAACGGAGTGTAGGGGTTAGGCACAATAGGGTGCATGTCAGCCACTCTACCATAGTTTACCTCTTTTAGGTCCTGGACTGAGCAATAATTGTTAGTGCCTGGTTTCTTAACTGTCAGGAGTGGTGTGTTCCAGGCCAAATGTAACCCACTATGCTGGAAGAGCTGGGGGATGTGTGGCTTAATTCCTCCTCATGCCTCCCCGGATATTGGGTACTGGCACACCAAGGCAGAATCAGCCTGGGTCTTAAGTTCCACTATGTTCCACAGCCTGCAGATATGCATGACCTAGCCCAGCCATTTCAGCCCAAGTAAGAGGAAACCTTTCTAGCCACCAAGCAATATCTTCTGTCTTTTGGGTATTTGTCTCAAACAATATGTATTTGTTCTCCAGCCTAATGCTAAAGACCTGGACAGGTTCTTCAGCAGGCCCCCTCAATTGAAGACCCTCAGGAAGGAAGTAGTTTTGAGCCCCCATCTTGGATAACAAATCTCTCCTGAGCAAGGGACAGGGGCACTCATAAATGATTGGGATACCTGGCCCATGCCCAGGTCCACAATTTTTCAGGTAGTCCATGAATATTGTTTATTCCCAGTGGCCTCTTGGACTCACGAGTTTTTTGCTGGAGACTGGCCCATCAACTTGGAGGAGGACTGAGTGTTGGGCCCCAGTATTCACCAAGAATTGGATGAGTTTCCCTTCCACTTTCAAGGTTACCCTGGGTTCAGGAAAGGGAGTCTGAACCCTGTCTTCCCTAGTTGCTATCTTCCCTCAGGGCTAACACCTTCAACATTTGGGGGGAGGTGCTTTTTCCAAGGCCTGGGATTTCTTGCCCCTGGCTTCCATTTGTTGGGAAACTCTCAGGCCCAGTGGCCTCTCTCCTCACAATATGCACACTGGTCCTTTTCAAGGGGGTTTTCTGTCTCTCTTTGGTTGGAGTCTTTGTTCTATGCTTTCCCTAATTATTGTAGCCAAGATTCTCTATAAATTCCTTTTCTGTCACTTCTCTTTTTTCATCTCTCTTTCATCATCTTCCTCTTTCTCTGCTCCTTCTCTGTCTCCCTGTTATGGTAGACTTTCTCAGCAACCTGTACTAAATCCCTCAACAACTTATCCTGTAGTCCCTCTGTCTCTGAAGCTTTTTCCTGATATCCCTACATAGATCTTTTATAGCCAGGTCTATAAAAGCCATTGTCACAGTTGCTTTGTGCTCCTCACTGCTGGGGTCATAGTGTGTATATTGGTGGAATGGCTCCATGAGACGCTCTAGAAAGGCTGAGGGTGACTCGTCTGGTCCATGCTTAACCTCATGTACTTTGGTTAAATTCGTGGGTCATCCTGTGACCCCCTTGAAATCTGCCAACAGAATCTGGTGGCAGACCTTCAGGTACTCCTTACTTCCTGCCATATTAAAGTCCCCGTCAGGTCTAGCCAGGGGATATCTGCTGTTGATGACAGCCTGGTCAATCGATGGTGCCCCCTTGTCTGAGGGGGACATTCTTTATGGCTTCCTGCATTATCCTCTCTTGCTCTTTGGTAATGAAGGACACTCTCATGAGTTGTTGGATATCAGTACAAGTCAGGCAAAATGATAGGTCAATATTGCATAGCCTGATTGCAATCCTCATCTATGGGCCTGTAGGCTCAGAGGGGGAGGACCACTGTTACATTGGGTGAAGTGGCCCTTTTGTTTCTTGTCCCCATGGTCCCTTCCCACCCTCCCCCTTGTTGGGGCCAGAGGAGGTGGGTAAAGGGATGCTGGATGAGGGCTCAAGGGAGATCCTTGGGAACTGGGACCATGGTAGAGGGATAAGAGGGTGGAGGATCCAACAGTATCAGATCCACTGTGGAAGGGTCCTGGAGGATGTTGTTCTTTACAGACTCATTGGTCTCTACAGGGTTATTCTCCTTCATGGCTAAGACCTGTGAGAGTCTTAGAGACAAAAAAGCTTTTATCCAAGAAGGATGGGGGGTGTCCTCCACTAGATCCTTTCAGGTAACTACATAGGGCACTTGGTCTGGGTGCCTGAGGGATCCTGGTCTAAAGATTCTTTCTTTTACTGCTTTGATCAATTGCAAATCAAGGGTCCCTCCGGGTGGCCACCCTATTCTGAAAGTGGGCTATTCAAAGGAGCAGAGAGTAACTAACCTGCCCTTCTTTACTACTACTGACAAGTTTTCTCCTCTTTCCCCAACTTCTGTCTAGTGGCTAACTAGGATATTTAATGGGGTTAGATTCAGTTTGTCCCATGTCCAAAAATAATGTCAGTTGAAGTCCAAGTCCAAAAAAACAGAGAAAGACAATCAGCACACAGACAATTCACCCCTGCCATGGGCACAGAACAAGACTTTGTCGGCTCCTGCCGATACTGAAGTCCAAAAACAAAGAGAAAGACAATCAGCACACAGGCAATTCACCGCTGCCATGGGCGCAGACACCAGGTAATCGGGTAACTCAGGCTTACACTGATGTAGAGTCCAACAGGTGACTCAGCCAGCTTACACTGATACCGAGTCTAACAGGTTCCAAAAGGAGCAGAGTCCTCCCAACTCCCTTAAGTGAGGGCGGGCTGAAGCGTCCTCCAGACTCACCAAGTCATGACCTTAAGGCATGTCTGCCAGCCACAACTTGACTGCACCAGACCAGAGGCTCTCTAAACTGTACAGACACTCATGAGCAAACTGAAAGCAAGACAGAAAACATGGATACAGATAACACAGATACAGACAACTGTGGTACCTGACATCAAGCTCAAGCTGTTCCTCCGACTACCATTCCTTGCGACCACATAGGTGGTCAGGCTTCCTGGCCAACGCATCAAATGTAAGGCTCGAAGTGAGTCTTAACTACTGGGAGACGCCCCAAGTGAGACACAAAAATGGAGTTTGATGCAAACGCAAGAGGTTCATTTTTCCAGCTTTTTGGGGCCAACCCTCAATCAGCCCCTCGTGGTGAGTGACTAGAAGGTGACCAATATTTCTTTTTATAATAGAACTGTTATGAAGTCCTTCCTGATGTCAAACCTGCAATGAAAACTCTGCCAGTCTTCCAGTTAATTTCTGAGTTAGAAAGCAAGCATTTACAACCTAGAGTACATGAGAGCAAGATTAGGAGAAGAGAGCAGAGAGAACATTTTTGGAGATCTTTTCTTTTTCTTCTTTAATCCTTTAACAGTCCAGACTTCATCTCCCTCCCAGTCTATACCCCCTGACCACACCCCTTCCCATGTATCCTCCCTCCCCCATCTCCAAGAAGGATGTCTCCCCACCACCAGACCTCCCTACTTCCTGGGGCCCCAAGTCTCTCGAGGGTTAGGTGCATCTTCTCTCACTGAGGCCAGACCAGGTATTCCTCTGCTGTATGTGTAGGGGGCCTCCTATCAGCTGGTGTATGCTGCCTGGTTGGTGGCTCAGTGACTGAGAGATCCCGGAGGTCCATATTAGTTGAGGTTGCTAATCTTCTTGTGGGGTCACCCTCCTCAGCTTCTTCCAGGTTTTCCCTAATTCAACCACGGGTGTCACCAGCTTCTGTCCATTGGTTGGGTGTAAATATTTGCATCTGACTCTTTCAGCTGCTTGTTGGGCTTTTTGGAGGGAAGCCATGATTGGTCCCTGTTTGGAACACATCATAGCATCAGTAATAGTGTCAGGCCTTGGGGCCTCCCCTTGAGCTGGATCCCAATTTGGGACTGTCGCTGAACCTCCTTTCTTTCAGGCTTTTCTCCATTTTTGTTCATGCAATTTTTCAGACAGGATCAATTCTTAGAAAACTTTTTAGATATAGAACTTAGAAGTAAAGATTAAAACCACTTTTCACAATATCCATATGTTTATTTGGACATTTATACTTTTTTTAGTTTAAAATGACATGTACAAAGTTAAAACAACACATGTTGGGCATGACACTTTTAGGAGAAATATAGAAAATGCATAAACTTGTATATAACATTATGCTTTTAATAAAGTTATTTACTGTTAAGTTAAGATCAACCCAAAACAAACAAAACCTCCCACTTTTCTAAGTGTCCCTTTTTCTTTCTGTGACTTCAACTAGCAGTCTGGGAGTTAGAGCCACACAGTTCCTGCAGACATAGAACAAAGTCTACTTTTCTTAATTCCCCACTGTTTTACTATGAGTTGTTAAATGCCAGAGACTGTAGTTTTCTGGTCTCAGAGGAACTCAACTCAGCTACTGCAGCAAAATGACTTAGACATAGATAGGTAAACATTTTATTATTAAACAGCAATCCTAAGTATCTCAGAAGACCAAGTCTTGCACCCCACTGATGCTCTTCCCGCTTCGCTACCTTCAAGAGAGAGTCAGAAAGAAGAACCTTTGGCTCCAAGCAGATAGAGATAGATAAAAAGCAGAAGTTTGAACAAATGCTAAAATCTGAAAATAAGTTCATATTAGAAGGAGCAAGAGTCTAGCATTGTAATACATCTACACTATAATTTTCCAGGAACAAAGACAGGCAAGACAAAGAGAAAGGTAGATCAGGTCCCTTAGACCCAGTCTCCTTGTTAAACTACTTAACTTCTTAATATAGTGGACCATTAGTATAGCTGGTGGGCTTTCACGGTGAAAAATTCTACAAAATATTCACATTAATATGTTTATAGAATGAAATTATGTTAAAATTTCAATTTTTATCATTATAGGTTTAGTTGAATTTTTCTTTTGCAAAAGATTCTTTCCAGAGCTCCCTTTATATCTCTATTCCTCAGGCTGTAGATAAAGGGGTTCAGCATGGGAGTCACCACTGTGTACATCAAAGACATGACAGTCTCCTTCACAGTAGAATTATTACTGGAAGGACATAAATAGAGACCAATGACTGTCCCATAGAACAGTGACACTACAGACAGGTGAGATCCACATGTGGAAAAGGCTTTGTAGATACCTTGAGAAGAAGGGACCTTGAGAATGGAAGACACAATTCTTACATAGGACATGATAATGAGGGCAAATGGAAGGACAAGAAAGAGGCTGACCACAATAAATATCACAACCTCATTAACACGGGTGTCAGAGCAGGCCAGCTTCAGCAGAGCAGACATGTCACAGAAAAAGTGGGGGATCACATTGTCCTCACAGAATGACAATCTGGCCATGAGCAGGGTGTGCAGCATGGCATGGAAGGTGGTTAGCACCCAGGACAGCACCACCAGACTCAAACAGAGCTTGCGGCTCATGATGCTCATGTAATGAAGGGGGAAGCAGATGGCCACATAGCGGTCATAGGCCATGGCCACAAGCAGGAAGTTCCCGAGGTCTCCAAAAAACAGAAAGAAGTATATTTGTGTCAGGCAGCCTGCATAGGGGATG
Organism: Rattus rattus; assembly: GCF_011064425.1. Lineage (NCBI taxonomy): Eukaryota > Metazoa > Chordata > Mammalia > Rodentia > Muridae > Rattus > Rattus rattus. Next base: position 31,698,051 of record NC_046162.1, read on the forward strand.
GATGGAACTTGGCTCTGCATGTTCTGCAGCAACTTGGGCATCGTAACAGAGGAAAAGCAGAGGTCAGAGAAGGACAAGTTGCTGAGAAACAAGTACATGGGTGTGTGGAGATGGGAGTCCAGTAGAATGAGGATGATGATGATGAGGTTCCCTAGAACAGTGGTGAGGTACATGGCCAGGAACAGGGCGTAGAACACGTGCTGGTGCTCTGGGGGGATGGGCAGGCCCAGGAGAAGGAACTGGGAGATGACAGTTTGGTTCCTTTCTGTCATGGTGTCTATGGTACCTTTAAGAGAAAAATATATCAGTTTTTTTTCAACATTTTTTTTATTAATTTGAGTATTTCTTATTTACATTTCGATTGTTATTCCCTTTCCCAGTTTATGGGCCAACATCCCCCTAACCCCTCCCCCTCCCCTTCTTTATGTGTGTTCCCCTCCCCACCCTTCCCCCATTGCCGCCCTCCCCCCAACAGTCTAGTTCACTGGGGGGTTCAGTCTTAGCAGGACCCAGGGCTTCCCCTTCCACTGGTGCTCTTACTAGGATATTCATTGCTACCTATGAGGTCAGAGTCCAGGGTCAGTCCATGTATAGTCTTTAGGTAGTGGCTTAGTCCCTGGAAGCTCTGGTTGCTTGGCAATGTTGTTCATATGGGGTCTCGAGCCTCTTAAAGCTTTTCCAGGTCTTTCTCTGATTCCTTCAACGGAGGTCCTGTTCTCAGTTCAGTGGTTTGCTGCTGGCATTCGCCTCTGTATTTGCTGTATTCTGGCTGTGTCTCTCAGGAGAGATCTACATCCGGCTCCTGTCTGCCTGCACTTCTTTGCTTCATCCATCTTGTCTAATTAGGTGGCTGTATATGTATGGGCCACATGTGGGGCAATATATCAGTTTTTAAAATAAACGTGATCATGTATTCTTGTTAATCATCTGTTATGCGGTCAACAATATTAATTCCTCAATCATCACAGTAATTACATATGTATTCCAAATGTTTATTGATTCTATAATACTGATGATTGAATATTTCGTTTTTCTATTATGCTGCAGTTCTCATTACCCCATAAACATTTTGTATATTTGTTTCTGAGACACAGTTCAACATTATTTTCCTCTTACCTGTCCCGATTTTTCACTATTATTTTATGAATATTAAACAACAGTAGTTAACTCTTTTTCTATTAGTATCTCACATGGCCATGGTCTGAGAGATGTTTTCTGAGCCAAATACTCTCAAAATTCTATGTATAAGCTCATTGCCAATGACAATAGTCTTTCGCCTGTAGATTCTGCTTTGCATTGCTAACTAATCATCTTATCTGAAGTTCAAGAGATTTCAAACACATCTTAATGGTGTTGCTTAGCTCACTCAAGACCTACTATCCCCACTGCTTTTATAGTTGAGCAAAAGGAATTCCAAATAACATCAGAAACATGAATTTTAGTGAATTCACTTGTTTGTTGTACCTTCAGTCTAGGACATCTGATAGGTTTTCCTGTGTGTTCACTTGCTGTTCCTTCACATCTTACCAAAAGACCATATTCACAGAGCAAAGTGGCATCTTCTGTCTCCTGGAATATCAAAGCAAATGTTTCCTTTATGTCAATGTCGGTTATGGCAAACCCCTTTTCAACATGTTTTATCCATACAGTTGTGTTCTGAGATGATAATTTGAATTTTTCATGATTATTGCTTCAGGGGGATTATCATTGCTCTTAAGAAAAAGGCATACATTTTAGCATGTACACAGCCTCACATTTTTATTTTACTGTGCAGTAAAGCCTTTGTTGGAAGTCATAGTATTTTATCTCCAGTTTTCAAAACTTTCCAGTTCTCATTACTATCATTCTCTGTAGTCTGTGATTTCTTCACCCAGTGTATCCTTCATGATTTAATGTTTATGATTTAATGTTTCATCTAATGTTAAAGACATAAAACTTTTATTTCAAGTAGAATAAATACTCTTTTAAAATATTTTCAGGATATAAACTTACTACATAACACTTTAATGTGAAAAACCTGAAATTCTGTAATGAGTTTCAGACAAAAATTTTATATGCACAAAAATTATATGGGTAGGTCAGATGTATGATTTTTCTGTGATGTTGGTGACTAAGAATAACATTTTTATGCTTCAATTTTGAATGTCATTGAGATTAATGTAGGAAAATGAATGTGATGATTATTTTTATAAATTATTGAGAATATAAAACGAAGGATGTACTTGTTTCAAAATACCTGGGGCCTTCTCTTCTACAATTACTCATTGTTGTCTAGCTCATTAGATACTTGAAAATACTGATTTTGAGATATGTAAATTTTAATGTTTCTCTAAAGTTTCATTTCAACATTGTCAATAATTTAGTCAGCGTATTTGAATAAAGAAGATTACTGTTCATGCTGTAATGAGACTCATATTGAAGGATATTATAAGAAAGTGCACTCTCCTGAAGAATTTTGCTTCCAGACTGGACTAAAAACTCCAACCTCTAATATTTTCAGGGACTCCACTCTGCTGACTGGCCCTGAAGATACTGAATTGATCCAATCAAGAACACACTCCCCCTATTATATTTCTTCTGGGAAACCTTTTTGAATAATACTCAAGATGTCTCTTTTCTGACAAAGGGAGCAGAGGAGGATTCTTAAGAGATGTGGGAGGACTGGGAATGTAGCTCGATGGTACAGCACTTGCCTAGCATGTCCCAATTATAGCATTTGACAGCTAGCATCAAGCAGAGAAAGAGAAACATTGCCCCCAAAAAGCAAATGAAAATTGGTGTGAGGAAGAGAAGGACTGAGGAAGAGAGGGAAAGAAAGAGCGAGAGACAGTGAGAGACAAAGAGAGAAACAGAGACTATATGAGACCAATCAAATACTTCATTCTGTTGGTAATGTTTATGATGTTCACTGTATATCTGAGTGTTATCAAATGAAGATATATGTAGAAAAACCACACAGTTTCTGAAGTTCTTTTTGCTCTGTGAATGACTGGGACCCATATCTTATATAGGATGATGTAATCAGAAACCAGAGACCTAACCTGGACTTATCTCTACTGATGACCTCTAGTGACTTCCTATCTGTTTCAGCTGTCAAATATACAAGTTTGATCTGGAAAGCGAGAATTTCTCATGAAGTGTTTCTAACATTAAGTATGCAGGAAGCCCTTCAAACAATAGCATAAACATGAAAGGAAGAGCACCAGAGATTTTGAGACAAGTACATGTTTTTTTTTTAATATTTACAATGATATATAAAATAAATCAATCCTATTTGTTTTCCCACATCAACTTCAATGTCACTCTCTGAGCTAAAATGTAAGGAAATAATTTTTACTCACCAATATTATAGGACACTGCACTTCTGACCCATTTAGATATTTTCATAAATCTAAAATCTCTTGTCTGAAATTGCACACAGACCAGATTCTACATGACAAATGCACACACAGATGATGCCAGTAGCATGGTCAGTGGATTATATTTAAGAACAATTGCATCTATTACTACTAAGCATAAAGGCTTTTGAGCTCTGTCAGATAAATTATGATCTTGGATCTTTCAACTTGTCTATAGTTTACTAAATCTTCATAGGTGTAGGCATATTAGAGAAGAATTAAGGACCACAGAAAGTATATTAAATCTGACTTAAGAACCTGCAGGCTGGGCACAGAATTATACAACTGTAATCCCAGCTGAGGATCACAGTAGCTGAAGGCATAAGAACACTTTGAATTCAAAGTACCCTTGGGCAAAAAGTGAGTCCCATCCTCGAAAACCCAGACAAATAATTTTGTTGCAACCATATAATCTTTGAGAACATTGCATAAGAAGTAATTGTAAAGAAGTCTGTCATTATTAGTTATAATTGGTGTTCACTATATATGGTGTCCATGAACAAAATACTTCGATAGTAGCAAAGTCTTCATGGGGAAGAAATAGCAATGAATAATTTTATGATACCTGAAATTTTGTCCAGTGTAACATAAAACCAATACTCTCAGCCTAGAAGAACTTAAGGAGACAGATGACTTTACTCAGAGTGCACAGGGTAAAAGTTACTGCTCTTCTTTAGTCACTGTAGACACAGGTCAAAACAAGTCCTACAACCATCCCTTAAGTATGCTCCTCTGTTTCTCTCATACCCTCTTCTAGTCATCCCTGTGCCTAAGAGGCTCTGCATCCCAAAGGAGTCCAGTACCTCATTAAATGCAGTAATTACCAGGGACCTCTGTAGGACCAGTTTTCTCATTGTCTTACAGTGGTGACTGATTATCACCACCAATAACATTACTGTACTTAGGGGAGGGTGGAGTTTGAAAGAAGCTAATGAATGGATTCTTGCCCTTTTACTTTTTCATGTAGCTAAATATGACTCTTTGTGGAATGGAGAAGGGGCCCAGAGAAAAGGAGTTTGTAAAATTCCTAGAGCAATCAGAGACAACATTCATGAATAGAAAATACGTCAGAGACCAGCATTCACTCAAGAAGTCACAGTGGCTTTTGAAGACATACAGTTTGGAAATGTTCCCAGTTTTTTTATGAGGAATAGTCATGTTGCTAGGGTGGGTCAGACTTCTGTGACCAACTTCCTCTGCCAAAATGTTAAACACAGAAATAAGACGAAAGAGAAACTTGTCCAGACCATGTTTAATTCTTATTCTAATTAATATATAAATGAAAAACTCATATTCCCACCTCATTTGGTTACTCATGTTTTATTCTTATCTCTTTAGGAAAACATCAGTAACACTACACCACCATCCCCCCTACCATTCTTTAGAGGCTTCACCTTATGCCCTAATGCCACATCTTATGGCCCTGTCTATGGTCCAGAAGCCATAGATTACTTATAGTTTCTTACTCCTGGACCAGTCCCATGTACAAGGCAGTCATCAGCTTAATGAACTTCTTTATGAAGTGATACACTGCAGACTTTCAATTGAGGGATTCAAAATTGTTTCTCATTGCATTTGTATTTGCTGGAGAGGAGAGATGGCTCAGTGGTTAAGAGCACTGACTGCCCTTCCAGAGGTCCTGAGTTCAATTCCCAGCAACCACGTGGTGACTCACAACTATCTGATATGGGGTCTGATGCCCTCTTCTGCTGTGTCTGAGGGCAGCTACAGTGTACTCACATACATAAAATAAATAAATAAATCTTTAAAAAAAGAAGAGATGATAGTAATGTTTATTTTTGGACACAGCAATATAATTTTGGAAAAACAATCTTACAGGACTTAAATTATCCCATCACAAATCTAAATTTACAGGATTTTAAGTCTCTATCCCAAATCTCTTAGATCTCACACTTTCCACGAAGTAGAACAATAGAAAAAAATCAAGACAATAAATCCAATAGCTTTTCTGCATACCATCTGTCTTAGTTAAGGTTTTACTGCTACAAACAGACACCATGACCAAGGAAACTCTTATAAGGACAACATTTAACTGGGGCTGGCTTACAGGTTCAGAGGCTCAGTTCATTATCAAGGTGGGGACATGGCAGCATCCTAGCAGGCATGGTTCAGGAGGAGCTGAGAGTTCTACATCTTCCTCTGAGAGCTGCTAGCAGAATACTAGCTTCGAGACAGCTAGGATGAGGGTCTTAAAGCCCACGCCCACAGTGACACACCTACTCTAATAGGGTCACACCTTTTAATAGTGCCCCTCCCTGGGTTGAGCATATACAAGCTGTCACCCCAACATTAAATTCATGGAGCAGAAAATTAGAAAATATCACTTGAACAGCTTCAAAAATTATGTACATTGTGAAAGATTTCAAAATGAGGAACTCGGAAACAATGAAGTTACAAGGCTGGAGTAACCAACATCTATCTAATTGGACTTAAGTTCTGTTCAATAGGAAGTAATTAATACCTGGTACTGCAAAACTTAACCATCCATCTATGGCAGATGAAATCATGGATCCTAGAGAACTTACCCTTCACTTTCCTAAACTAGTATAATTTCTAACTTCATTAAAAAAATACATGTCCTTATACTTACAGATAAGTGTAGCTGAGGAACCTTATCAAAGAAATTTCAAAATGCAGCAGACAGAGAATATTATAGAAATCCGTAACTTGTCAAAATGTGGAGAACATGACCATAGCATACTCAAACCATTAAGATAAATCTACAACACAACTTCTGTACCTCAGAATCAGAATCAGAAAGCAGTTTAGAAAAAGGGGTGGAAAGATGGTAAGAGTCAAAGGACCAGGACATCTGCCATAGGATAGTGTTTTCCACGTGTGATAGAGATGATGTACTTATGAAATCTCAACAATGTTACCTAAATAAGACCAACAAAATGACAGCACTAGCTGATGAGCTAATGTGAATGGGGGGACGGATCTCATAAGGTCCCACCTCAGATAAAAAGCTATAGGCAACTAATGGCTGCTGAGAGAGGAAGGATCATTCTTTGCCAGGTATGAACCCCTGATAAGTTCATTATTCAATCCAAAGTTGTCCGCCTTAAACAAATACATGTTTGAGCAATTCTAAATGGGCCCAGCAGTATGTATACATCTATCTGTCTGTCTGTCTATATCTATCGGTATATCTGTCTGTGTATATACATATATACATACAATATAGAGAAGGTTATGAATTTGAGAGGGAATTAGATAAAGTAGGAAAAATTGGAAAGGGAGAAGAAAGACTAAAAGTATGTAAAATTTTATTAATATATGAAAATTTCACAAAATATTTTAATCAAATTTAATAAAAATAAATATTTTAACAAGTGAAGAAATCAGGATACAATAAAATAAACAATGCATGTTTTTTCATTTGTAGATCTTACATTTTAAAATTTTTATTTCATTATAGCTATCCATCTATCTATTATCTATCTATCTATCTATCTATCTATCTATCTATCTTTCTATCTATCTACCTATCATCTATCTATCAATCTGTCTGACCCTAACCTTTGAAACTGCTATAGGAAATTAAATAAAACACTTCAAGGTATAACTAAACACAGGCTGGGACTATCTGAAAAGAACTCCCACAGTGCAGGAGATAATTGCAAGAATTGACAAATGTGATATATGAAATTAGCTTCTTCACAACAAAAAATATCTGTGGAGTAAAGAGATAGTCTACAGAACGGGTGGACTTTTTCCAAGTACACATCATGCATATGTCACCATCTAGGCTATATAAATAACTGAAAGTAACCAAACAACACAAACCCCAAATAATCTGATAGACAAGTGGCTAATGAATGGATAGTCAAGTCTCAGCAGAAGAAACACAAAATTAAGAACAATTAGCTGAAAAGGTGTTTTTCTGAGTTTGGGTCACCTCACTCAGAATGGTTGTGCAAACTTTGTGCATTTATCTGCAAGTTTCATGATTTTTTTTCTTAACAGCTGAATAATATTCCACTATGTAAATGTACCACATTTTTATTATTCACTCATCAGTTGATGGACATCTAGGATGTTTCCATTTCCTGGCTATTGTACATCGAGTAACAATAAACATGGCAGAGCAAGTACCTCTGTGTTAGGATAAAGAGTTCTTTAGAAATATGCCCAAGAAAGATACAAATGGATAGTATACATTATTATTCTATTTTATTATCACTTTTTATTGATTCTTTGTGACTTTCACATTATACACCACAACCCTACTCACTCCTCATCCCTTTGTATCTACCCGCTGCCCCTGCAACTTCTCTCCCCAAAAGAATAAAAAAAAGAAATTAAAACAAAACAAACACCATTCTATGGAAATTGTAGTTTGTCACACAGTATACCCTTTTGATTACACACCTTTGTTTTCAAGTGTTCATTGGAATGAATTATTGGTCTGGTTTGAGGCCTTTGGCTTCTACTACACTATCAATACTGGATCCTACATAGACTTACTCCTTTTGGATATCCTGTTGTTGGCCCTGTATCATGGAGATTCTCCAGCCTTGGATCTGAAGGGCCAGCCCCTTCATCTTCATGTGCTCTCGCAGTTCAAAGATGGGGTCAATATTAGGGTGGGCCAACTCAAAGCTCTGTATCTGAGCTGTCTTGTAGCTGAGGTGGTCAGTCCACAAACTCTGTTGCATTCACACCATCAGGGTGAGCTTTCCATCACTGTTCCAGCTAGCACAAGCAATGCCACAACCAGCAAAAGGCAGAAACAGCTTTCCAGATCTCATGCTTTTGGGGCCAGCTCACTGGTGCCCAAGCCAGAAGTGCCAGCTACCCACGTGAGGTGCATGGCCTTTCATGAATTCTGCAGCCAGTGAGGGGCAGAGCCAGCCCTCCTACTCTCAGGACCTTGGGGCCAGCTCTCCAGTTGAAGGTAGTGAGGAGTGAGGGAGGTTATCATTCCTTAGCCTATACCACCTATGGCAATGGGATGACAGGACAAGCTCTCTAGAGCCATGTGCTCAGAGCCAGTTCGCCTGTGCTTCTACCAGCAGACCCAGTTCTACTGGATGGCATGGTGCAGGGCCTGGTGCAGGGCCTTCTCTCCTGAGTGCTGCAGCCACTGAGGGGTGGGAGTAGTTTTTCAGAATGCTGAAGGCAGTGAGGGTGGGGTCAACTCTGCATAGCGTTTCAGCATCACCATTCAGGTGGCAACACAGATCAGGGATGCTCAAAATGGCTTTTGTTGGTAATATGAACCACAAACATTGATACAGACCTACTGCTGCTACGTGGCTATAGACCTAGACATGGCCTTCAGTGGCAGTGCAGGCTGGAGCTTCACTATGGCATCAGGTGACAGGGCAGGCTATTCATCTCAGGCTATTTCTCTCCACTCTCAAGTATTCAGTTCCTTCTCTCTTCATAGTGCTCAATTCATTCAGATTTTCTTTTGCTCCCATCTCTCCACCACATATTTGTACATTTAGTGGCTTCTGCTGCAGATAGGTCCACAAAATGGGCATGTCTTTGGGCATCCTCTGCCTATCCTTACTGCATGGTATGGTGGTGGTGGCCCTCTCCTATCATTATTTCATTAGTATTAAATTGTTTTATTTTAAAATTTTATTAAAAAGTAAATACATCGCTTTCCCCTTTCTTTCCCTCCCTCCAATCCACTCTCAAAGCAGTAGCCTCTTTTTCTTTTTATTGTTGTCTGTCTGTCTGTCTGTCTGTCTCTTATCTATCTGCTTATTATATACTTGTCTGTCTGTCTGTCTATCAATCAAAACTATATAAGCACAACTTGATGAACTCATGTTTGTTATTTGGATAGATATGATTTCAAGGCTAACTGCTTTGTATTGGGTAATCAATCAGGGGGTTAATCCCTGGGAGTACTTAACTCTCTTTTTCTTAGTAATCATTAGTTGCCTATAGTTTTTAGTCTGGTGTTGAGACCCTGTGAGATTTTTTTGTTCACTTCTGTATTAACATGTCTATTGATATTGTCATTATTCAGGCCTTGTTAAAGTGGACATTTCTAAGAAAGGCAGTCACACAGTGGTATTCCGATTTTTGTAATCTTTCCATTCCTTCTCCTGTGATATTACCTGGACATAGAATGCAGTAGCTATGCTGTTGATGTAGCTATCGAGGCAGGACTCCACACATAAATTGATCTTTGTATTGTGTTCAGTTGTGGCTCTCTTTAATGGTCACTATAAATTATTTTTTTTAGATAATTTTCTGATAATCTTACACATGTACACAACAACTCTCACCTCTTCCCTATGATTTCTGTCATATCTCTCCTCTCCACAGATTGCTTTTCACATTTATGACTATTCATTTTGTTTTGTGACCTACTGAGATTATCTAGTCTATCTGTTGGACCCTGGTGAGATCAGCTATAAATAGACTACTACAGATGGTGGCTATCTGTTCCCAGAGTCTGTGAACAATTAATAGTTAAAAAAACTGGTGGGGCCCCATGAACCCTCTACCTTTATCTTTGCCCCTTTTAAAAAATACTCATTTTTGAGAACTTTATAAGCTTATAGATATCACTGAGAACAGACAACAAACATCTATGCTAGAAAACAACACAAATGATGAACACATAGTCTAGGGAATTAAGTGATGCAATTATTTAATGACAAATTGTAGAAAGAGCATGTATAAGACTGGAAAAAGGCTGGCAAGCTGAGTTACTTGGATATTATTAAATATTGATCTGAGATTATAAAGTACAGTTTTATAAGCACACAGTCAAACAGACATTTGGACAAAATGATAAAATGGAGTAAATTAAAATAGAAAACCATGGGGATTAGAGATGTGACTTTAATTCTATGCTAGTGTTTTCAAGACCACCGGGACAAGTAACATGTGCATATTCAGATCCCCCAAACTTACTTCCCAAATTCAACTCCTCATATAAACTTCTAACTTGTGTGTTGAAAAGTTATGTTGTGGGACCTTTAAACAGAGGGATCCATGATGAGGAAAGATTCTGTGACAACAGCACAATATTAACATTTTCTACAAGAAATTATATGAAGATCTGAAGTATTACCATCATAGAAAGGAGGGAATTTGCTTTTTGCACATTATTTTTTCTAATGCATCTTTTATGTCTCTGTTTCTTAGGCTGTAGATGAAGGGGTTCAGCATGGGAGTCACCATTGTGTACATCAAAGACATGACAGTCTCCTTCACAGTAGAGTTATTAGCTGAAGGACATAAGTACAGACCAATGACTGTCCCATAGAACAGTGACACCACAGACAAGTGGGAGCCACAGGTGGAGAAAGCTTTATGGATGCTTTGAGAAGAAGGGAACTTGGAGATGGAGGAAACAATTCTTGCATAAGAAACAATGATGAGAAGGAAAGGGAGTACAACTATAGGGCCCCCTAAGATAAATATTGCTAATTCATTATCATGGGTGTCAGAACAAGCCACTTTCAGCAGAGTAGACATATCACAGAAATAGTGAGGGATCACACTGTCCTCACAGAATGACAATTTGGCCATGAGCAGGGTGTGCAGCATGGCATGGAAGGTGGTCAGCACCCAGGACAGCACCACCAGACTCACACAGAGCTTGGGGCTCATGATGCTCATGTAATGAAGTGGGAAGCAGATGGCCACATAGCGGTCATAGGCCATGGCCACAAGCAGGAAGTTTCCAAGGTCTCCAAAGTACAGAAAGAAGTATATCTGTGCCAGGCAGCCTGCATAGGGGATGGATGGAACTTGGCTCTGCATGTTCTGCAGCAACTTGGGCATCGTGACAGAGGAAAAACAGAGGTCGGCAAAGGATAAATTGCTGAGAAACAAGTACATGAGTGTGTGGAGATGAGAGTCCAGAAGAATGAGGATGATGATGATGAGGTTCCCCAGGACAGTGGTGAGGTACATGGCCAGGAACAGGGCATAGAACAGGTGTTGGTGCTCTGGGGGAATGGGCAGGCCCAGAAGGAGGAACTGAGAGATGGCAGTTTGGTTTCTTCTAGTCATTTCTTTACACAAATGCCTTTTCAGAAAGAATAGCAGCATTTAACAATCCAAATGAAGGTGAATGTATTTCAAATTCATCAGGCATTGAGATGATGTAACACATTTACATCCTCTACAATAATATCATCAAAAGTAGTATACTGTTCAGATCAACATGCCTTTATCAATAATTATTAAGAACTTATTAACTTCTTTTTAGCATATAATTCACCAGGCAGTTCTTTCTGAAACATTTTTTCTATTTAGTCTTGGCATGAAATTGAATTTTTTTCTTAGATTTACCTTGCTAGTCATCCTAGATGAATTGAACTGCCTGTGATTTATCATTTTCTCATTGTGTGATGGTTCTAAAGAAGTTTTCCATATTAACTATCTATCCATCTATCTAACATGTATATGTATATGTACACCCACACATAGGAACATATATATTTCTTTAAGCTTTGCAGAATGCAAAGTTACTCTACTTGACCACTCTAAAACTTTGACACTAAGTGATCAAGTTCAGAGAGGTAATTTTGTATTTATTAAACACTGAGTATAAGAGTTTACGATTGTTTTTAGTAATTATTATAATTAAAAGCATCTACAGAGAATATCACTGGTATTGATGTAGGAAAATTTAATGACAATTTCCATAAATTATTGAAAATATAAGGACAAGAACAAGGTATGAACATATATGCAAAATTATCTTGAGTTCTTCCTTATCCATACATACCACTAAGAGATTGATATTTTTAAGGCCATGATAACAAGTTTTGACAAGTGCTAGTCAATTCTTAATGATGTTAGGAAGGTATTTTCAATATTGTCAATATTGAAGTAAGCAGATCTAGGAAATCAATCTTTATAATATCGCAATTCCTATGGAACAAGATAAAGGATATAAAAAAAGAGAAGTCTTCCAAAAGACAAATTCTGACTTTAGACACAAGACTTTAGTCTCTACTCTTCCTAGAGACTCTTGAGGCTGTCTCTGCAGGTATTAGACCCTCAGCTGCTAATATTGTATAGACTGTATCCTTTAAATAAATTGCCCTTTCTGTTATGTTTTTCTATTTTCTTCTCGACAGTCTTGACTAAAGAACCCTAGCAGTTTTAAGATGGCAAAGAAATCAGAAAAAGGGCATTAAGAGACATGCGAGGGTAGGTGTATAGTCCAAATGTATAGTGTTTGGCCAGCATGCCCAACATTCAGTGAAACCACCCAACTGCCTCAGGATGAAGAGACCTTCACTCTGTTTATGGATATTTAATGCTGTTTCATTCAGTGATGCATACTTCAGAATCATGTTTTAATATTATGGAAAGATGAGACATGTATGGAAAACCATAACCCAGTTTCCTAAATTCTGCTTCCCCTGTGAATGATACAATGGGTGTGGTAGCATATATCTGTAATCCCAGTGCTCCTATGGAAGATGAAATGTGAAGATAAGAGAATCCTTGGAAGACTGGAAGTCAGGTAGCCTAGCATAAATTATAGCAAACAATAAGATCTTACATATTGTGAAATATACATGACTTTTGATAACCTCTGACCTCTACATAGACAGAAAGATACTGAGATATAGAGAGATACAGATAGAGTCAGAAGAACAGAGAGACAGACAGAAACACATAGAGTGAGAGACAGAAAGGAGACAGAGAGGAAGAGACTTAAAACCAGAAGGACTACATAACTTATCTCCATGTAGTAGTGCAGACCTATGTTCAAGCACTTAGAAGGCTGAGGCAGGAGATCACTATGAATTTGAGATCAACCTGGGACACAGTGAATCTCTCCCCACAGAAACCAAATTAAGTTACATAATTCAACTCAATTTCCTAGACCGGGGCTTGAAATGATATGTTTTAGGAGAATAATTGAAGACAGAGCAATTGTAAGAACCACATAGATACTAAAATGTTTATTAATATTTATCACAAACCAAATACTTCAACTATAGGATAATAATACAAATCAGAGAAGACAGAGATGTATATTATCATACCCAAAAGATTGTCCTGTGAATATGCAATTGGGAAAAAGAAAAAGAAAATACTTTCAAGTTAAAAAAAACCAGCAAAGGAATAGCTCACTATCCAGATAATTTACCTTGGATGGCCAAGGGTGATTCCTAAATCCTGATAAAAGATTGTGTTTTTATATTCAGTATGGGCACAGGAAGTCAGCAGATCTGTGGTCCTCTGTAGTGTCTACATAACATTTCATATCTCCCCTACCATGCATCTCTATAATAAGAGGCTGAGAGTCCCAGAGGAGTCCCGTGCTGCAGTAACTTATTAACTTCTCTATTGCCAGCTCTCTCAGTGACTTACAGAAATGACTGACAATCACTGATCACAGATAACTACACTTTGAGGGTCATAAAGTGGGAAAGCAACTCATGGGTGGATGTTAACTTGTTTGTTTGGTGTAGTTTATTCTTTTTGGGGTGAAGAGGAGTATTTGAATTGTTATGTGAACAAAGACTATATGGTGAACAAAATAATATTTCTTAGAAGATAATTTTTAAGTGACTTTAAAGACATATCATTTGGAAAGGTTGCAGCTTGATAGTCCATCAATATGTTGTAACTCCTGTAAATAAGCCCTTTGAGGAATGAATGTGTTACTGGCAGATATCAGACTTTTATGACATAACTTTCTAAAGCTGTTAATAGTGTTATTGATAGAAATATGAGAAATTACACTTCCCAGGATCATGTTTAATTGTTAAAATTGAAGCACACATTCTCATTCAATTAGATTATTTTTGGCTTCTTGGCTCTAAGAAAAATATCAATGACACCCATCACCACACCACTTGCCCAGCCACTCTCTACACTTGTACTACTGTCTAATGCCAAAGTCTATTGTCCCTGTTATTTTGCAGCAATAGTTGAGATCCATAATTCTGTTTTTCACTAACACTTTGTTGCACATGCAGCATGCAAATGATGTTGGAAGAAATTTTTGATGTTGTGTTATAATGCATGTTTTCCTTCTGAAGAAATCTTCATATTATTCATGTGATAATTGTGACAATATAGGTCATATTAGCATTTTTATTTGGACATGAAAATGCTACGTTTTTTAAAAAAGGAATGCACCAGGAAAATACATAGTATTACTTGCTTAAGTTTTGTATAGGGTTTCTGCCTGCATCCGAACTGAACTGGTCCCACAGATCTCTGTACCTAAATCCTGTGGGGGAGAGCACTGGACTCTTAGAAGTGTGGACAATCCTGAGAGCTCAGGGGTGACTGCCATTTTTGCTGACATTCCTGGTTCAAGTGGACCTGCCTAGTGCTCTCTGGGCACAGGAATTTAGGAGCAGTCAGGTGCAGGACCCTTCCTGCTTCTGCCTGAGTCCAGAGCTGGAAGTCAGTGACCAGGAGCATCGACCACACCTGACAGCAGATATGATCAACTTTTCTGCTCCAAGTAACCTACCTGAAGGCTTCAGGACACACAAACCCAGGAGTAGTTCTCTGTTCCCAGATCTTGCTGAAAGAAAACAGGTCTACAGGAGTGCTGACACATAGGCTTAAAGGAGGTTCAAGCCACTGTCAAAGACAGCAAGACAAGCTAATACCAGAGACAACCTGATGCCAAGAGGTAAGCATAGGAACCTAAGCAACAGAGACCAAGACTACGTGGCATCATCAGAGCCCAGTTATCCCACCAAAGAAAATACTGGATATCCAAATACACCAGAAGAGCAAGATTTGGACTTAAAATCACATCTCATGATGATGATAGATGACTATAAGAAGGACATAAATAACTCCCTTAAAGAAATATAAGACAACACAGGTAAACAAGTTGAAACCCTTAAACAGGAAACAAAAAAATACCTTAAAGAATTACAGGAAAATACAACAAACAGGTGAAGGAATTGAAAAAAACCATCAAGGATCTGAAAATGGAAATAGAAACAATAAAGAAAGCACAAAGGGAGATAACCTTGGAGATGCAAAACATAGGAAAGATATCAGGAGTCATAGACATAAGTATCACCAATGAAATACAAGAGATAAAAGACAGAATCTCAAGGGGAGAAGATAATAGAAAACAGTGACACAACCGTCAAATATAATGTAAAACACAAAAAGCTCATAACCCAAAACATCCAGAAAATCCAGGACACAGTGAGAAGATCAAACCTAAGGATAATAGGTATAGAAGAGAGTGAAGACTCCAAACGCCAGTAAATATCTTCAACAAAATTATAGAAGAAAATTTTTCTAACCTAAAGAACTAGATTCTCACAGACACACAAGAAGTTTACAGAACTCCAAATAGAGTGAACCAAAAAAAATTCCTCCCATCACAGAATAGTCAAAATACCAAACATACAACACAAAGAAAGAACATGAAAAGCAGTAAGGGAAAAGGGTCAAGTAACATATAAATGCAGTCCTATTAGAATTACACCAGATTCTCACAAGAGACTATGAAAGAGAGAAGATCATGGGTGATATCATACAGAACCTAAGAGAACACAAATGCCAGACCAGGCTACTATATCCAGCAAACCTCTCAATTAAGTAAGATGGAGAAACCAAGATATTCCATGTCAGAACCAAATTTACACAGTATCTTTCTACAAATTCAGCCCTACAAAGGACAATAGATAGAAAACTCCAATACAAGGAGGGAAACTGCACCCTAGGAAAAAGAAGAAAGTAATCTGGCAAGAAACCCAAAGGAAGAGAGTCACACAAACATAATTCCACCTCTAACAACAAAAATAACAGGAAACAACAATCACTATTAATTAATATCCCTTAACATCAATGGACTCAATTCCCCAATAAAAAGACAAGACTAACATACTGGATACATAAAGAGGACACAGCATTGTGCTGTGTACAGGAAACACATCTAGGTGACAAAGACAGACACTACCTCAGAGTAAAAGGCTGGAAAACAACTTTCCAAGCAAGTGGTCCCAAGAAAAAAGCTGGAGTAGCCATTCTAATATTGAATAAAATCGACTTTCAACCAAAAGTTATCAAAAAAGATAATGAAGAACACTTCATATTCATCAAAGGAAAAATCACTAAGATGATCTCTTAATCCTGAATGTCTATGCTCCAAATGCTAGGGCACCTATATTCATAAAAGAAACCTCACTAAAACTCAAAACACACATTGCACCTCACACAATAATAGTGGGAGATTTCAACACCCAGTTCTCATCAATGGATAGATCCTGGAAACAAAAACTAAACAGAGAGATAGAGAAACTAACAGAAGTTATGAACCAAATGGATTTAACAGATATTTATAGGACATTTCATCCTAAAACAAAAGAATATACTTTCTTCTCAGGACCTCATGGTACCTTCTCCAAAATTGACCATATAATGTGTCACAGAACAGGCCTCAACAGATACAGGAAATTGAAATAATCCCATGCATTTTATCAGATCACCATTGACTAAGGCTGGTCTTCATAACAACAAAAATGACAGAAAGCCCACACATACATGGAAGTTGAACAATGCTCTACTCAAGGATAAGTTGGTCAAAGAAGAAATAAAGAAGTTAAAGACTTTTGAGAATTTAATGAAAATGAAGGCACAACATAACCAAAATTTTGGGTCACCATAATTAGCACTGAAAGCAGTGCTAAGAGGAAAACTCATAGCTCTGAGTGCCTCCAAAAAGAAACTGGAGACAGCATACATTAGCAGCTTGACAGCACACTTAAAAGCTCTAGAACAAAAAGAATCAAATACACCCAAGAGGAGTAGACAGCAGGAAATAATCAAACTGAGGGCTGAAATCAACCAAGTAGAGAAAAATAGAACTATATAAAGAATCAACAAAACAGGGAGTTGGTTCTTTGAGAAAATCAACAAGACAGATAAACCTTTAGCCAAATAACCAGAGGGCACAGAGAGAATATTCAAATGAACAAAATCAGGAATGAAAATGGCAACATAACAACATATTCTGAGGAAATTAAAAAAATCATTAGATCCTACTACAAAAGCCTATATTCAACAAAACTGGAAAATCTGGATGAAATGGACAATTATCTAGACAAATACTAGGTACCACAGTTAAATCAGGATCAGACAAACTGTCCAAAGCAGTTATTAAAAGTCTCCCAATCAAAAACAGCCCAGGTTCAGGTGGGTTTAGTGCAGAATTCTATCAGACCTTCTTAGAAGACCTCATATTCCACGAAATAGAAAGAGACAGGGCACTACTCAAATCCTTCCATGAAGCCATAATTGCCCTTATACCTAAACCACACAAAGACCCAACAAAGAAAGAGAACTTCAGACCAATTTCCCTTATGAATATTCATGAATAAATACTCAATAAAATTCTTGCAAACAGAATCCAAGAACACATCAAAATGATCATCCATCATGATCAAGTAGACTTCATCCCGGGGATGCAGGGGTGATTCAATATATAAAAATCCATCAACTTAATCCTCTGTGTAAACAAACTTAAAGGAAAAAAAAACCACATGATTATCTAATTAGATTCTGAGAAAGCATTTGACAAGATTCAACACCCCTTTATGACAAAAGTCCTGGAAATATCAGGAATTCAAGGCCTATACATAAACATAGTAAAAGAAATATAGAGCAAACCAGTAGCCAACATTAAACTAAATGGAGAGAAACGAAGTAATCCCACTAAAATCAGGGACCAGACAAGGCTGTCCACTCTCTCCCTACTGATTAAATATAGTACTCAGATTCTAGACAGAGCAATCAGACAACAAAAGGAAGTCAAAGGGACACAAATTGGAAAGGTGAAGTCAAAATATCACTGTTTGCAGATGATATGATAGTACACGTAAGTGACTCCAAAAGTTCGATCAGAGAACTACTAAGCCTGGTAAACAACTTCAGCAAAATGGCTGGGTACAAAATTCACTCAAACAAATTAGTAGCCTTTCTGTTCTCAAATGATAAACAGGTTGAGAAAGGAATTAGTGAAATGACATCTTTCACAATAATCAGAAATAACATAAAATTCCTCAGTGTGAATCTAACCAAGCAAGTAGAAGTTCTGTATGACAAGAACTTCAAATCTCGGAAGACAGAAATTTAAGAAGATCTCAGAAGATGGAAAGACTTCCCATGCTCATGGATTGGCAGGATTAATATAGTAAAAATGGTCATCTTGCCAAAAGATGACCAAAAATCTATAGATTCAATGCAATCCCCATCAAAATTTTAACTCAATTAATCATAGAGTTAGAAAGAAAGAGCTATTTGCAAATTCATTTGGAATAACAAAAAACCCAGGATAGCAAAATCTATCCTCAACAATAAAAGAACTTCTGGGGGAATGACCATCCCTCATCTCCCAGCAGTATTACAGAGCAATAGTGATTAAAAACTGTATGGTTGGGGTTGGGGATTTGGCTCAGTGGTAGAGCGCTTGCCTAGGAAGCGCAAGGTCCTGGGTTCGGTCCCCAGCCCCGAAAAAAAGAAAAAAGAAAAAAAAACTGTATGGTATTGGTACAGAGACAGGCAGATAGACCAGTGGAATAGAACTGAAACCCAGAAATGAACCCACACACCTATGGTCACTTGATTTTTGACAAAGGAGCCAGAACCATCCAATAGAAAAAAGATAGCATTTTCAGCAAATGGTGCTGGTTCAACTGGAGGTCAGCATGTAGAAGAATGCAGATCGATCCATTCTTATCACCCTGTACAAAGCTTAAGTCCAAGTGGATCAAAGACCTCCACATCAAACCAGATACACTCAAACTGATAGAAGAAAAAGTGGGGAAGAATCTTGAACACATGGGCACTGGAGAAAATTTCCTGAACAAAACACCAATGGCTCATGCTCTAAGATCAAGAACTACAAAGCTTCTGTAAGGCAAAGACACTGATTGTTGTTAGGACAAAACGGCAACCAACAGATTGGGAAAAGTTGTATCCTAAAACTGATCGAGGGCTTGTATCCAAAATATACAAAGAACTTACGAAGTTAGACTGCAGGGAGACAAATAACCCTATTAAAAATGGGGTTCAGAGCTAAACAAAGAATTCACAGCTGAGGAATGCTGAATGGCTGAGAAGCACCTAAAGACATGTTCAACATCTTTAGTCATAAGGAAATGCAAATCAAAACAATGCTGAGATTCTACCTCACACCAGTCTGAATGGCTAAGATCAAAAACTCTGGCAACAGCAGATGCTGGCAAGGATGTGGAGAAAGAGGAATACTCCTCCATTGTTGGTGGGATTGCAGACTGGTACAACCATTCTGGAAATCAGTCTGGAGGTTCCTCAGAAAATTGGACATTGAACTACCGGAGGACCCAGCCATACCTCTCTTGGGCATATACCCAAAAGATGCCCCAATATATAACAAAGACACATGCTCCACTATGTTCATAGCAGCCTTATTTATAATAGCCAGAAGCTGGAAAGAACCCAGATGCCCTTCAACAGAGGAATGGATACAGAAAATGTGGTACATCTACACAATGGAATACTACTCCGCTATCAAAAACAATGACTTTATGAAATTCATAGGCACATGGATGGAGCTGGAAAATGTCATCCTGAGTGAGGTAACCCAATCACAGAAAAACACATATGGTATGCACTCATTGATAAGTGGATATTAGTCCAAATGCTCAAATTACCCTAGATGCATAGAACACATGAAATTCAAGAAGGATGACCAGAATGCAGATGCTTCACTCCTTTTTTATTTCTTTTTTTTTCTTTTTTCGGAGCTGGGGACCGAACCCAGGGCCTTGCGCTTGCTAGGCAAGCGCTCTACCAGTGAGCTAAATCCCCAACCCCTCACTCCTTCTTTAAAAAAAGAACAAGAATACCCTTGGGAGGGGATAAGGAGGCAAAGTTTAGAACAGAGGCTGAAGGAATGCCCATTCAGAGCCTGTCCCACATGTGGCCCATACATATACAGCCACCAAACTAGATAAGATGGATGAAGCAAAGAAGTGCAGGCCGACAGGAACCAGATGTAGATCTCTCCTGAGAGACACAGCCAGAATACAGCAAATACATAGGCGAATGCCAGCAGCAAACCGCTGAACTGAGAACGGGACCCCTGTTGAAGGAATCAGAGAAAGAACTGAAAGAGCTGAAGGGGCTTGAGACCCCATATGAACAACAATGCCAACCAACCAGAGCTTCCAGGGACTAAGCCACTACCCAAAGACTCTACATGGACTGACCCTGGGCCCCAACTGCATAGGTAGCAATAAATAGCCTAGTAAGGGCACCAGTGGAAGGGGAAGACCTTGGTCCTACCAAGGCTGGACCCCCAGGGAATGGGATTCTTGGGGGGAGGGTGGTAATGAGAGGAGGATTGGGAGGGGAACACCCATATAGAAGGTGAGGGAGAGGGGTTATAGGGATGTTGGCATGGAAATTGGGAAAGGGAATAACATTTTACTTATTATATATAAGTACACTGTAGCTGTCTTCAGATACACCAGAAGAGGGCATCAGACACCATTACAGATGGCTGTGAGCCACCATGTGGTTGCTAAGAATTGAACTCATGACCTCTGGAAGAGCAGTCAGGTGCTCTTAACCGCTGAGCCATCTCTCCAGCTCGGGAATAACATTTTAAATGTAAGTAAGAAATACTCAATTTAATATAGATGGAAAAAAATAAATTTAAAAAAAAAA
This sequence comes from Rattus rattus, assembly GCF_011064425.1. Taxonomy (NCBI): domain Eukaryota; kingdom Metazoa; phylum Chordata; class Mammalia; order Rodentia; family Muridae; genus Rattus; species Rattus rattus. The sequence continues at coordinate 31,719,113 of NC_046162.1, forward strand.
ACCCAAAACTCCACGTGGGAACTCTGACAGCTAAAAAACACCGTTAGTGATGTGGCTGGTTACAATATTAACTAAAAAATTCAGTAGCCTTCCTATATACAAATGACAAATAAACTTTGGAAGAAATCAGGGAAACAACACCCCTCACAATTGCCACAATAATATAAAATATCTTGGGGTAGCTCCAACCAAGCAAGTCTAAGAATTTTAAGACAAACCTTTCAAGTCTTTGAAGAAAGAAATTGAAGAAGATATCAGCAGGTGGAAAAATCTCCCATGCCCATGAATCAGTAGGATTAACATAGTAAAAATGGCCATTCTATCAAGAGCAATGTACAGATTCAACATAATCTCCATCGAAATTCCAACACAATGCTTTTTAGACCTTGAAAGGACAAAACTCATTTCATATGGAAAAACAACAACATAGCCAAAACAGTCATGCAAGATTGTAGTGGCTCAAGTTTTCATGCTAATTGTGTTACCCAAAATACACTGTTTGAAGTGTTCAGTAAATAGGCTAAAGGAAGATTACCCCCAGTTGGCTGTGATTGGGAAATAAAGTTGCCAACAGCCAATGGCTGGGCAGGGAGACAGAGGAGGGACTTTTATGATTCTTGGGCGAGAAATGCAGGGAGGAGAAGTGAGGGATGTAGGACGGACCACCCCATGAAGGAGCAAGAGAGTGAGATGGCGGAAAAGTAGGTGCAAAAGGAAAGCGGCTCCAGGGAGGGTTGCCCAGAAGGAAACAGGGCAGCAGAGATAAAATACAGATTTAGCAATCATAAACTCAGGAATATCAGAGGGGAAAGTGTATTACCCACATGGAGGTTCAGGAGTGGCCCAAGTGTTGAGCTAGTAAGACATATTAAAAATGACGGTGCACATGTGTGTCTTTCATTGGGGGAATCCAAAACATGTGGGTGGGTGTAGAGGAGGTGTGTGCCCCTGCCAGGAGCTCAAGACAGTTTAACATTTTACCACCACACCTAATAAAATAACTACTGGAGGGATTACTTCCCTGATTTCAAAAAGTACTATAGAACAATAGTAATAAAAACTGCATGGTAGTGGCATAAAGAGACTTGAAGACTCAGACACAAATCCACATCTATATGGACACCTGAGTATTCATAAGGAAGAAGTATACAACGTAAAAAAGGAAGCATCTTCAACAAATTGTGTTAATCTAATTGGATGTCTACATATAGAATAATGCAAATAGATCCAGATTTATCACCTAGCACTCAAGTCCAGGAGGATCAAAGATCTCAACATTAAACTGGATACACTCCACCTGACGGCAGAATAAACAGGGAATAGCCTTGCACACATCAGCACAGGAGACAAATTCTACAACAGGACAGCAATAATATAGGCACTAAGATTGACAATTAATGAATGT
>NC_046162.1:31720617-31734071 GCF_011064425.1 Rattus rattus
CCTTCTTTAAAAAAAACAGAATACCCTTAGGGGAGGGGATAAGGAGGCAAAGTTTAGAACAGAGGCTGAAGAATGCCCATTCAGAGCCTGTCCCACATGTGGCCCATACATATACAGCCACCAAACTAGATAAGATGGATGAAGCAAAAGTACAGGCCGACAGGAACCAGATGTAGATCTCTCCTGAGAGACACAGCAGAATACAGCAAATACATAGCGAATGCCAGCAGCAAACCGGCTGAACTGAGAAGCAGGACCCTGTTGAAGGAATCAGAGAAAAGAACTGAAAGAGCTGAAGAGGGCTTGAGACCCCATATGAACAACAATGCCAACCAACCAGAGCTTCCAGGGACTAAGCCACTACCCCAAAGACTCTACATGGACTGACCCTGGGCCCCAACTGCATAGGTAGCAATAAATAGCCTAGTAAGGGCACCAGTGGAAGGGAAGACCTTGGTCCTACAAGGCTGGACCCCCAGGAATGGGATTCTTGGGGGGAGGTGGTAATGAGAGGAGGATTGGGAGGGAACACCCATATAGAAGGTGAGGGAGAGGGGTTATAGGGATGTTGGCATGGAAATTGGGAAAGGGAATAACATTTTACTTATTATATATAAGTACACTGTAGCTGTCTTCAGATACACCAGAAGAGGGCATCAGACACCATTACAGATGGCTGTGAGCCACCATGTGGTTGCTGGGAATTGAACTCATGACCTCTGGAAGAGCAGTCGGGTGCTCTTAACCGCTGAGCCATCTCTCCAGCTCAGGAATAACATTTAATGTAAGTAAGAAATACTCAATTTAATATAGATGGAAAAAAATAAATTAAAAAATCCCAAAACTCCACATGGGAACTCTGACAGCTAAAAAACACCGTTAGTGATGTGGCTGGTTACAATATTAACTAAAAGATTCAGTAGCCTTCCTATATACAAATGGCAAATAAACTAAGGAAGAAATCAGGGAAACAGCATCCCTCACAATAGCCACAATAATATAAAATATCTTGGGGTAGCTCCAACCAAGCAAGTCTAAGAATTTTAAGACAAACCTTTCAAGTCTTTGAAGAAAGAAATTGAAGAAGATATCAGCAGGTGGAAAAATCTCCCATGCCCATGAATCAGTAGGATTAACATAGTAAAAATGGCCATTCTATCAAGAGCAATGTACAGATTCAACATAATCTCCATCGAAATTCCAACACAATGCTTTTTAGACCTTGAAAGGACAAAACTCATTTCATATGGAAAAACAACAACATAGCCAAAACAGTCATGCAAGATTGTAGTGGCTCATGTTCTCATGCTAATTGTGTTACCCAAAATACACTGTTTGAAGTGTTCAGTAAATAGGCTAAAGGAAGATTACCCCCAGTTGGCTGTGATTGGGAAATAAAGTTGCCAACAGCCAATGGCTGGGCAGGGAGGTAGAGGAGGGACTTTTACGATTCTTGGGTGAGAAATGCAGGGAGGAGAAGAAGTGAGGGATGTAGGATGGACCACCCCATGAAGGAGCAAGAGAGTGAGATGGCGGAAATGTAGGTGCAAAAGGAAAGCGGCTCCGTGGGAGGGTTGTCCAGAAGGAAACAAGGCAGCAGAGATAAAATATTTAGCAATTATAAACTCAGGAATATCATAGGAGAAAGTGTATTAATTAGCCACATGGAGGTTCAGGAGTGGCCCAAGCGTTGAGCTAGTAAGACATATTAAAAATGACGGTGCACATGTGTGTCTTTCATTGGGGGAATCCAAAACACGTGGGTGGGTGTAGAGGAGGTGTGTGCCCCTGCCAGGAGCTCAAAACAGTTTAACATTTTACCACCACACCTAATAAAATAACTACTGGAGGGATTACTTCCCTGATTTCAAAAAGTACTATAGAACAATAGTAATAAAAACTGCATGGTAGTGGCATAAAGAGACTTGAAGACTCAGACACAAATCCACATCTATATGGACACCTGAGTTTTCATAAGGAAGAACTGTACAACGTAAAAAAGGAAGCATCTTCAACAAATTGTGTTAATCTAATTGGATGTCTACATATAGAATAATGCAAATAGATCCAGATTTATCACCTAGCACTCAAGTCCAGGAGGATCAAAGATCTCAACATTAAACTGGATACACTCCACCTGACGGCAGAATAAACAGGGAATAGCCTTGCACACATCAGCACAGGAGACAAATTCTACAACAGGACAGCAATAATATAGGCACTAAGATTGACAATTAATGAATGTGAACATGTGAAACTGAAAAGCTTCTATCTCAGTCAGGGTTTGTATTCCTGCACAAAACATCATAACCAAGAAGCAAGTTGGGGAGGAAAGGGTTTATTTAGCTTACACTTCCACATTGCTGTTCATCATCAAAGGAAGTCAGGACAGGAACTCACATAGTGCAGGAACTTGGAGGCAGGAGCTGATGCAGAAGCAATGGAGGAATACTGCTTAATGATTGCTTCCCCTGTCTTGCCCAGCTTGCTTTCTTATAGAATCCAGGACTACCAACCCAGGGATGGCACCACCCACAATGGCACCTCCCACCCTTGATCACTAATTGAGACAATGCCTTACAGCTGGATCTCATGGAGGCATTTTATCAAGGGAGGCTCCTTTCTCTGTGATAACTCCAGCTTGTGTCAAGTTGTCACACAAAACCAGCCAGGACAGCTTCTTTAAGGTAAAGGACACAGTCAATTGGATAAAACAGCAGCCTAAAGAATGAGAAAAGATTTTTCTGAACTCCATATCTAACAGGGTAAATATCCAAAATATAGAAAGAGCTCAAGAAACAAATCATCGACAAATAAAATAATCTACTTAAAAATGGGGTACAGATCTGAACAGAGAATTCTCAACAGAGGAATCTTAAATTGCCTCGAAGCACTTAAAGAGATGTTCAACTCCTTAGCCATCAGGGAAATCCAAATCAAAACTTCTCTGAGAGTCCATCTTATTCCTGTCAGAATGACTAAGATCAATGTCAGTGGCAGTTCATGCCGACAAAGATGTGGAGTGAGAGGAGCACTGCTCCATTGGCACTGCAAAGTTGGACAGCTATTATGGAAATCAGTATCATGGTTCCTCAGAAAATTTGGAATTGATCTACTTCAAGACGCAGTTATAAGACTCCTGGGCATATATCCAAAGGACTCTACATTCTCCCACAAGGACACTTACTAACTACATTCACAGCAGCTTTACTCATAATGTCCAGAAACTGGAAACAACCTAGATGTGCCTCAACCAAACAACAGATAAGGAGAATGTGGGAATTTATAAAACAGAATACTACTTGGCTCTTAAAAAACAGAAATCATGAAATTCATAGGTAAATGGCTATAACTAGAAAAACATATTACGAGCAAGGCAACACAGACTCAGAAAGACAAACATGATATGTACTCACATATAAGTGGATATTAATTGTGAGGTAAAGGATAACCAAGCACATTACAATCCACAGGCTAAGTAAGGAGGGCTTTAAGGGGAAACCCTGTAAAAGGAAAATGGAACAGATTTTGCAGGTGGATTGTGGGTAGATGGAGAAGGAAACCCAAGGGATCAAGTGGGTGAGAGAGGGATGTTGGAAGAGAGTAAAGGGAAGACAACCAGAGTACTAGGCCATGTAGGGAATGATGTTGAAACCTACTGCAAAGGAGACTTTCTGGAACCTATGAGGATGACCCTAGTGAGGACTCCTAGTAATAAAGAATACTCGCTTCAAGTGGCCATTTTCTGTAACCACACAAGGCTTCTAGTGGTAGGACTGGGATACCAACCAAGTCACAAAATCCACATGAGTCCTGCCTACAAGATGTGCCGAGGCAATGGTGATTCAGAGTTTGTGGGTGTGGCAAACCAATGGCTGATTTAGCATTAGACCCTAGCAACTGAGAGGGAATCTATGCTGGACTCTCCCTGGATGGCCAGGAGCCAGAAACTAGATAACTCAGAGGCTTAGGGTAGAAGCAAATACAACTGACAGGAAAAAGAGTCAATGAAAATTACTCCTAACGATATTCTGCTGTACTGATAGATCAGTGCCTAGCCCAATCACCATCAGAAAGATTTTCTCTGGCAGCTGATGGGAGCAGATGCAGTTGAGGTAGAGTTCAGGAACACTTTGGAACAGGGGGAGGAAAAATTGCAGGAGTCAGAAGGGTAGAAGACACGAGGAGAATGCGGTACACAGAAACAACTACAGGTCTACAGGGGTTTCCAGAAACTGAACCTGCATACATGGTGTGGTTATTTAGCTTGGGATTTCTCTCAGTCGGAATGGGATATCTTTGACTCCTTTGCCTGCCCTTGGAACCCTTTCCTCTTGAGTTGCCTCATCCAGCCTTGATAGGAGGGATTGTGTCTAATTTTATTGCATTTATTTATATACTGTAGCTGTCTTCAGACACACCAGAAGAGGGCATCATATCTCATTACAGATGGTTGTTGCTGGGAATTGAACTCGGGACCTCTGGAAGATCAGTCAGTGCTCTTAACCACTGAACCATCTCTCCAGTCCTATTGCATCTATTTATCCTGTGTTTGGTTTGTTTCCATGAAGGGAAACAGAGGATCAATGGTTCTGTGAGAGAGGGGAGGTTGGTAGGAGGCTGGAAGAGTGGAAGGAATGGAGGCTGTGTTTGGGATATATTGCATGAGAGAAGAGTAAATAAAAGGAGAAAATAAAGAAAATGTTTACTGGGCATCAACATAGGATCATGTTATATCATTTATTCATATTTAAAAATATATTGCAGTCAACACAGAAATTTGTCTACAATCACAAAATCTTGGTATAACAAGAATGCAAAGAATGGAGATCTGATAAAACAGTGGCTGTTGCATAATGATTTTCTAGCATCATATGCGCAAAACTAATGTTTACAAATACAAATATTATGTAGTAATCTCTTGACTATGGATCTTATTGCAGAGGTACATTTTATAATAATAGTATTAATATATTTACTAGTTAATTTTAAGTAAAAATCCCTGTGGAATCATGACAAAGATATTTTCTTCTTGCAAAGGACTCTTATCAGTGCCTCTTTCATGTCTCTGTTCCTCAGGCTGTAGATGAAGGGGTTCAGCATGGGAGTCACCACTGTGCACATCATAGCCATGACAGTCTCCTTCACAGTAGAGTTATTAGCTGATGGATATAAGTAGAGTCCAAAATTTGTTCCATAGAACAGTGAGACAACAGACAGGTGGGAGCCACAAGTGGAGAAAATCTTTTGTATAACCTGAGTAGAAGAAATCTTTAGGATGGAAAAGACAATTTGTACATAGGACACAACAATGAGTAAGAATGGGATGACCATAATGAGTCCTCCCAAGATTAATATCATTAATTCATTAATACGAATGTCAGAGCAGGCCAACTTGAGCAATGCAGATATGTCACAGAAAAAGTGGCGGATCACGTTATTCTCACAGAATGACAATCTAGACAAGAGTAAGGTGTGCAACATGGAATACAGCACATTAAATACCCAGGACATCAGCACCAGACACACACACAGCTTGAGGCTCATGATGCTGGTGTAATGCAGAGGGAAGCAGATGGCCACATAGCGATCATAGGCCATGACCAAAAGAAGAAAGCTCTCCAGGTCTCCAAAAACTAATAAAAAGTACATTTGTGTCAGACAACTGGCATAGGAGATGGATGTGTCCTGGCTCTGCATGTTCTGCAGCAACTTGGGCATTGTGACAGAGGAAAAGCAGAGGTCAGAGAAGGACAAGTTGCTGAGAAAAAAGTACATGGGTGTGTGGAGATGGGAGTCCAGAAGAATGAGGATGATGATGATGAAGTTTCCCAGGACAGTGGTGAGGTACATGGCCAGGAACAGGGCATAGAACAGTTGCTGGTGCTCTGGGGGGATGGGCAGGCCCAGGAGAAGGAACTGGGAGATGACAGTTTTGTTGTTCATTATCATTCTTCGTCTCCAGTATTCTAATGAGCAAATATTATTGTCCTTTAAAATTCAAAATAATAATGCATATTTGTTTCTGATATATATTCTACAACAATGGATCTGCTGGTCATCATAGCAATTATTTCCCCCATTAATTAATTTATTCATTCACTTTTAGATTCTAATTACTGCTCCCCTCTGGGTACCCACCTTACACAGTCCCTGGAACCCCTCTCAGATATCCCCCAACCTGGCACTTGAAGTCTCTGCAGGACTGTGCACATTCTCTTCCACTGAGGCCAGAGGAGATATCTCAGTTAGAGAAATCGATCCACAGATAGCCAACAGCTTTAGGTACAGCCCCTGCTCCATTTGTTGGTCCCACATGAAGACCAAGCTGCACATCTGCTACCTATGTGCAATAAGGGGCTAGGTCCAGCTAGGGTACGATCTTTGGTTAATGGTTCAGTCTGTGAGAGTCCCCAAGGGTCTAGGTTAGTTGACTCTGTTGGTCTTGTGGGGATTTTATACTTTCCAGGGCCCTGGTTCCTTCACCCAACTCTTTCATAAGACTCCCTGAGTGCCATCGAATGTTTGGTTGTGGGCCTCTGCATCTGTTTCACTCAGTTGCTGGGTGGAGCCCTTCTGAGGACAGTTATGCTAGGCTCCTGTCTGCAAGCATAACAGAGTACCATTAACACTGTCAGGGATTGGGGCTTGCCCTTGGGACGGGTTTCAAGTTGGGCCAGCTATTGTTTGCCTATTCCCTCAGTCTCTGCTCTATCTTGGTCCTTGCATCTCTCGTAGAAAGGACAAATTTTGGGTCAAAAGTTTTGTGGGTGGGTTGTTCTTATTCCTTCATTGGGGGTCCTGCCTGAATATAGGAAGTTGCCACTTCACGTTTCATATCCCCATTCTAGGAGTGTAAGCTAAAATCACTGCCATAGACTCCTGGAGCCTCCCCCATCCTAGGTCTCTGGCGGGCACCACTCCCACCAGCTGTCAATTTCCTTTATTCTTCTGGCTCCTTAGCCCTCTCTCCTCTTTTCTCCACACCTGATTCCAACCCCCACATTTCCCTCCCCATCCCCTCTCCCATCCAGTTTCCTCCCTCCATTTGTCTCCTATGACTATTTTATTCCCCTTCTAAGTGATAGTAATTATAATCTCAGAACTCCTAATGCTTGCAATCATTACATTCATTAATAATTTTTCAACTTTTCTTTAATAGGTTCCAATATCCCATTCCTTTCTAGACAGCTCTATGCCATTTATACTGAGTTTCAATGGACTAATGCTTTTCTCTCCTGCTACCTGCTCCTACTGGGTAATTGTTTGTTCATTTGTAATTTGCTCTTTTATTTTGTATATTGATGTTCTTGAGGAATTTGCTTAAACTTTACCATCATAATTTCATATGAATTTCAGGAAAATCTTGCATATCCCTGTGCGGAGGTTACCATTTCAAACCCAGATGTGCATGTCACAGTAACATACAGATTTCTGTCCCAGTGTTAACTAATCATCTTACTTCCATTGCATGTATGACAGGCATCAGAAGCTGAAAAGGCCCAAGTGAAGTTTTTGTCTTCACTTTATCATTTGCAAAATATTCCTCACCATCCTACCTCTCCAGTCTGCTATAGTATAGTAAAAAACAAGTTTTTTTTGGTCAGAAATCTGCGAACCCAAAAAATCTGTTCTTATAACCCTGCAAATTCATGCGGATTGACAGCAAGACACCTGCCTATTTTCTTGAATGTCCCCAGCTCTGCTGAGGCTGAGTCATAGTTTCTGTTTCATGATCCTGCTCACCTTCATGTTATTTGCAGACACAGGAACTAGCAGCCTCTCTGCTCATTATCTATCTACATCATCTCTACTCACACATCACCCTGCTGCCATTCCAGGGCTTTAGGAACTCTGCATTCGAATGAAGTCTAGATCCTGAATAATTCATTAAGATAGTAATTACCGAGGACCTTACTAGGAACAATTTACCTCAGGGATCTCTAATTGAAACAAACTGTAATCACCAATCTCTCCCTCCTACACTTATGGGAAGGTGGACTTTATACAATAACAACAGCAACAGCAGCAAGCAAAACAAGATAGAAATAGCAAAGTAAAATCAAAGAAAGCATGGAGAGATGCATACTCATTCTTTGTTTAGGTAACAATGAAGGCTTCTGTTTGACTGGCCCCCACTTTGTCAGGACAAATCCTAGTTTCTATGCAGATATTCTCTAAATAGCATTAAAATCTATAGACTTTGAGTAAATAACTAACACTTCATCTCTTGATGAGCTTTATGCTTCCAGAGGAAGCAATTAGGGAAAAAGGAAAGTTATTAGAGAAAAAGTTCGCATCTTCTGCTTAATTACGAGTATTTAACCTCCCTACTCAGGGACTCCAATAATCTAGACAATTCTTCAAATGTTTCCCTTATCAGTCTCTAACACTATCCATTCTGTGTCCTAAATCACATGAATGGGTGGGCATCCATGCGTATACACATGCATACACACACACACACACACACACACACACACACACACACACGAATACACACACACTCCCCCTAGCACCCTAGACATGTCATTCTGTGATTCTGGACAACACTGTCTAATGAATCTGTCACATTTCTCAAAGCTGACAAAACAGAAGAAATATCAACAAACCCCAACAACTTTCTCTGAAATGCTATAACTTATTCTGAAATGCTATAACTTACTCTGACTGCTTGCATCTTCAATGATTGACAGTGTTCGATGCAACTGAATTCGGATTTTCCACACTTAGACATTGTGGATTATCACTGCAGAGGGGAAATCACATAGGAAAAAAACCAAGCATAGCTTAAAAAGATGCTACCCTTACGTACTTCAGATCAGCCTCAAATATGCAACACTGCTGCCTCTGTGTCCTGAATACTGGGATAACATGAATGGGCCACCATGCCCAGTTTCTGCTTCTCCTGTAATGAATACTACTTTTGTGTTTTGTATGCATGTGTGCAAATTTCAGAATCCAGAGAAATCACTATCAACTATTACCACTGATGGGCCAATAGACTTCATACTCTCTCTACATGTTAAGTCCACAGTCCTCAAGTGAAGTAGCACATGAAAATCATAAGGGAATTGATTTTACACCTTCCTGTCACTTTGGATTCTTTAGAAGCACAAAATTTGGTTGAATAACCCTTATTGTACATTTAAATGAACACATAGATGATATTAATGTAACCTTGATGGACTGCATTTAAGAGTACTCTTATTCAGTACCAGTAAAATAGAGATTTGTGAACTTGTACAGATAAAATAGATCATCATAATTGTTCAGAGTTTGTGAAGACCTACAAGTGAAAGTATTGTGAACAACCCTTCAGCAGTACGTCGCTGACCCTCACCTCACAGGGCTTCTTCTGTGTTGAAATGGTAGGGTACTGAGAGAAAAAAATGAATAATTTTAAGGAGTCCATCAATATGAAAAGGGTTACATGATAACTATGAAAAAATACTTACACAGTGTGATGCGGTCTTCGAGACAGAGAAAAGAGGAATGTTATCATACCTCAAAAACTGCATCACCTAGGAAATTCATGTGGATTGACAACAATTTCCTGAATGTACTCAGCTCTGCTGAGGCTGTCAAAGGTTCTGGCTGATGATCCTTCTCACCTTTGTTTTATTTGCAGACAGGACTATCAGCCTCTGTACTCATCACCTATCTGCACCATCCTACTCACAGCCCCTGCTGCCATCCCTGGGCCTTATGGGTCCTTCATCCCAGAGGATTCCAGATCCTGTATAATGAATTAAAGACAAAATAATTACCTAAAGCCTTTCTAGGACCAATTTACCTTAGTGATCTACAATGGAGACCAATTATAATCACCAATGACTCCTTCCTACACTTAGGGGAAGGTAGACTTTAAAGAACGACAACAAAGAAAACTAACAAAACTAATAAAGAGTAGCACCAAGAAGGAAAAGAAGCATGAAAAGATGTATAATCATTGTTCGCTTGAGTAATAAACAGGAATGAGGAAGGGTGACTGAAAAACCACATTGGCTTACCAGGCATTATTTTGATTGTTAATAATTTAATGTGTTTCAATCAAGGAAAAATTATACAAAAAGCATCAGTAGTTTTTATATTTTTGGTTTTGAGCCTAGCCTTTAACTTCTGAGCCATCTCTGCAGCCTACTCAGCAGTAGTTTTAAGCAGAATGAGACCATAGAAAACCACATACACTGAGACTGCTTCCAAGGACATCATCTCAATTCTATATGACAGAGGACTTAGAACAGTTACATCCTTCTATAAAAATCTAAACTTTATCCCCCAACATTCTATGTGTGCAAATATGTGAAAAAGACAGGAATATGGCAAGCAGATGGCATGTTTAAGGCTTCCTCAAGCCAATAGGAAGGAAGTTCATGTTTCTATGCCTGCTCACTCATTTTGTCTTCTTTATCTTTCTATGAAAATGCTAATTGTATCTACTACTACCACCATTATCCAACTCCTCTCCACCTATGTGAGATTACTTTATAAGTCCATGTTGTATGAGTTTACCATTGTTCACAGGGACATAGGTGGCATTTATAATTTCGTCCTTCAGGATAATCTCATGGACGTGGCAGTCATATGTGGAAAAAGTTCTGTCTATGATAGGAAAACGCAAACTTTCAAATCTCTGGAATTTTTATCCTTATTTGTCTAATCTGTACTAGGCTATTGAAGATGACTAGCTTGGCAGTCTTAGATCGGCCCATTGGTCCTTACCCCACAGCTCCTCCTGCCTCCTGGAAGGTCTGTTCTAACCTGGGACACACTAGTGAGATCCCACACCCCAATCCCTCCACCTGCTGGAACCTAGTAAGCCCAGCAGTTGTGGCTCTGCCCCCCATGTCAGAGTTCTATTTTTTCCAGTCCACCCCTACACCTATAGTCTAGGATAGCATCTACAGCTCCACATGCTGCCCAGAAGTCCTGCTCTGATCTGGGACACAAAGATCAAATTGTCTCTGGGGAGGCCTGCTCCAATCTGGGATATTCAGGCCAGCCAACACCAGAGACAACCAGACAGCAAAAGACAAGCACAAAAACATAATCAACAGAAGCCAACTTCATATGGCACCGTCAGAATCCAGCTCTCATACTACAACAAGTCCTGGATATCCTAACACACCTGAAGAGCACAATTCTGTGTATTGCTTTCTGTGAGACATCTATTTTTACAATATTTATTCTTTCAACTCATGAGCATGGGAGACCTTTCCAACTACTCATGTCTTTTTGCAGTCTTCTAAAGTTTTGTGATTGAGGTCTTTGATTTCTTGGTTTACATTTCTGTTTTACCTAGATAGAGAATTTTATGAATGCATACTGTATTTATACCAATTCCACACCTTCTTTTATCCAACTAACTCCTTCTGTGCCTTCTTATTTTTAGTGTTTTTTTTTAAATTGGATATTCTTTCATTTACATCTCAAATTTTATTCCCTTTCCTGGTTTTCCATCCATAAACCTCCTATCCCATATCCTTTCCCCCTTCTTCTATTAGGGTCTTCCCCCTCCCTAACCACCCACTCCTTCCTGCCTCTCTGTTGTGACATCCCCTACACTGGGAGTCAGGGGACCAGCCTTGATAAGACCAAGGCTTCTCCTCCATTGGTGCCCAACAAGGTCATCCTCTGCTACATATGCAGCTGGAGTCATGGGTCTGTCCATGTGTACTCTTTGGGTAGTTTAGTTCCTGGGAATTCTGGTTGGTTGGTATTGTTGTTCTTATGTGGTTGCAAGCCCCTCGAGCGCCTTCAATTCTTTCTCTAATTCCTCCAATGGGGACCTGATTCTCAGTTCAGTGGTTGGCTACTAGCATTCGCCACTGTATTTGTCATGCTCTGGAAGAGCCTCTCAGGAGAAAGCTATATCAAACTCCTGTCAGCGTGTACTTCTTTACATCAGCAATACTGTCTGGATTTGGTGGCTGTATGTATATGGACTGGATCCCCAGGTGGGGCAGACTCTGAATGGCCATTCCCTCAGTCTCTGTTCCAAACTTTGTCTCCATATCTCTTCTATGAATATTTTTGTTCCCCCTTTTAAGAAGGACTGAAGCATCTGCATTTTGGTCATCCTTCTTGAGCTTCATATGGTCCATGGATTGTATCTTGAGTAATTAGAGCTTTTGGGCTAATATCCACTTATCAGTGAATGTATACCATGTGTGTTTCTGTGATTGGGTTACCTCACTCAGGATGATATTTTCTAGGTCCATGCATTTGCCAATGAATTTCATGAAGCCATTGTTTTGATAGCTGACTAGTACTCCCTTGTGTAGATGTACTGAATTTTCTGTATCCATTTTTCTATTGAAGGGCATCTGGGTTCATTCTTTTATATGTTAGAGTATCATTTGGGTATATGCCCAGGAGTGGTATAGCTGAGTCCTCAGGTATTACTACATCAAATTTTCTAAGGAATCTCCAGACTGATTTACAAAGTGGTTGTACCAGCTTGCAATCCCACCAACAATGGAGGAGTGTTCCTCTTTCTCCACATCCTTGACAGCAACTGTTGTCACCTAAGTTTTTGATCTTAGCCATTCTGACTGGTGTGAGGTGGAATCTCAGGATTGTTTTGATTTGCATTTCCCTGATGACTAAAGATGTTGAACATTTCTTTAGGTATTTCTCAGCCATTTGATATTCCTCAGCTGAGAATTTTTTGTTTAGCTCTGTACCCCATTTTTAATAGGGTTATCTGAATTTCTGGAGTCTAACTTCTTGAGTTCTTTGTATATTTTGGATATTAGCCTTTGATCGGATGTAGGATTGGTAAAGATCTTTTCCCAATCTGTTGGTTGCCATTTTGTCTTAATGACAGTGTCCTTTGCCTTACAGGAGCTTTGCAATGTTATGAGGTTCCATTTGTTGATTCACACATTGGCACACATAGATATGGAGGATGATCAAGTTTGAATTTTTCAGAAAGTTGTATATCTTGCACTAAGTCTTCTTGCGGGTAGTCTGTCATGTGGAATTGACATACTGACCTTGGAAACTTCCCAATGTGTGTGGTTTCGATGATCTTGTGCTACTCAAGTGTCATTGGATGGGCTGAAGACATGGTTCTGCCATTAATATCAGGGCGGGGAGATGGGAAGGGGTGGGTTGTCCCCACCAGCGGGGACCCAGTTATTCAGAGTCCCGAAGAGGCTTTCTACCTGTGGGCCAAATGGGGGTGAAGAGAAGAAGGAGACCAAGCAAAAGTTCTGTTGTTAAGGTCTCCTTTATTGGGATGAACGTTACAGCTTTTAAGGCTTTCAGGTAGGGGGAGTGACCTTTGTGAAACATGAAGGAGTGGGAGATGAGGGTATAGGCAGTGATAGCTGGAGGCAAAGAGGTCAGGTGGTGGAGACACCAGGTGTTGACTCAGGAGATAACTGTTTTTTGCTTAGGCTGAAGCATCCTGTGAATGTTATCTTCCTGTGCTGTAAATTCATGGG
>NC_046162.1:31734081-31748198 GCF_011064425.1 Rattus rattus
GAACATGGCACACAGAAACAACTAAGCAGGTATACAGGGATTTCCAGACACTGAAGTGGCAATCACAGAGCCTGCATGGGTCTGCATTAGGTCCTCTGCGTACATACTGTGGTTGTTTAGTTTAGGTTTCTATGGGACTCCTAACAGTGGGAATGGGGGTATCTTTGCCTCTTTTCTCTGCTCTTGGGACCCTTTTCTTCCTCTTGAGTTGCCTCTTCCAGTATTGATATGAGGGATTGTGTGTAGCTTTATTGCATCTTGTTATGCTGTGTTTGGTTTGTATCCGTGAGAGGCTGTTCTTTTCTGGAGATAAAAAGAGGTTCAGTGGATCTGAGGGAGTGGGGAGCTTGTGGGGAGCCTAGAAAGAATGGAAGGTGGAGAGGCCGCACTTGAGATATATTGTATGAGAAAAGAATAAATAAAAAGAGAAGAAAAAATTACTGATCATTAACAAAGAAACATGCTGTATCATATATACATATTTGCAAAGTATACTGCACTCAACACAGAAATTTGTCTAGCCTCACAAAATCTTGGTTTAACAAGAATGTAAGGAAGGGAGATCTGGTAATACAGTGGTTGTCACCTAATAATTTTCTAGAGTTACATGTGCAAAGCAGAGGGTGGCAATACTGAGTCACTCAGAGGCCCTTCTATAACAGAACCACTTTGCAAAAGTCCTGTTTAAAAATAAAAATATTAAGTAGCATGTTCTTGAATGTGGGTCTCATTGCAGAGCTCCATTTTATAATAATAATATACATATGTATGCTAGTTAAATTTAAGTAGAAAATTCCACTGGCATCACTATAAAGAACTTTTCTTCTTGCAAAGGAGGCTTATCAAGGCATCTTTCACATCTCTGTTCCTCAGGCTGTAGATGAAGGGATTCAGCATGGGAGTCACCACTGTGCACATCATTGCCATGGCAGTCTCCTTCACTATAGAGCTATTTGCTGATGGACATAAGTACAGACCAAAAATTGTCCCATAGAATAGTGAGACCACAGACAAGTGGGACCCACAAGTGGAGAAGATCTTGTGTAAAACATGTGCAGATGAAACATTTAGAATGGAGAAGACAATTTGCACATAGGACACAACAATGAGTAAGAATGGAATGATGCTAACAAGTCCTCCCATGATAAATATCATTAATTCATTAATATGAATGTCAGAGCAGGCCAACTTGAGCAGGGCAGATATGTCACAGAAAAAGTGGTGGATTACATTATCTTCACAGAATGACAATTTAGCCAAGAGTATGGTGTGCAACATGGAATACAGCAGAGTAAATGCCCAGGATAGTACCATGAGACACACACAGAGTTTGGTGCTCATGATGCTCATGTAATGAAGTGGGAAGCAGACAGCTACATAACGGTCATAGGCCATGACCAAAAGAAGGATGCTCTCCAGGTCTCCAAAAACTAATAAAAAGTACATTTGTGTCAGACAGTCATCATAGGAGATGGATGTGTCCTGGCTCTGCATGTTCTGCAGCAACTTGGGCATTGTGACAGAAGAAAAGCAGAGGTCAGAGAAGGACAAGTTGCTGAGAAACAAGTACATGGGTGTGTGGAGATGGGAGTCCAGGAGAATGAGGATGATGATGATGAAGTTTCCCAGGACTGTGGTGAGGTACATGGCCAGGAACAGGGCATAGAACAGGTGCTGGTGCTCTGGGGGGATGGGTAAGCCCAGGAGGATAAATTGGGAGATGACAGTTTGGTTGTTCATTATCATTCTTCCTTTCCAGGACCCTAATTAGAAAATATTCGTGTCCCTTAAGATTCAGGATAAAAGTGAACATATATCTAGGATATATATATATATATATATATATATGTATATATATATAGTGTGTGTATGTGTGTATATATATGTATGTATATATATATATTTACTACAATGGATTTATAGTCATCATAGTATTCAAAACTTTTAATGTCTGTAATCATTACCATTATTAATATTTTCAACTTTTCTTTAATGAGGTTCAATTACTCATCCTTTCATAGAAAGTTCATGTCGTTTTTACTGAGATCCAAAATGGATTAATGCTTTGCTCTCCTGATATATGCTTGTCCTGGGTGACTGTTTTTTGATCATTTTTTATTTGCTCTCTGTTATTTTGTATACTGATGCTTTTGAAGAATGTGATTAAACTTTACCATTATAAATTTATATAAATATCATGAACATCTCATATTCTCCAATGCATTCGATTACTCTTTCAAACTCAAATGTGCATGTCCCTATGACATACAGATTTCTGTTTCACTATTAACTAATTATTTTCATTCCATTGCATGTATGACAGGCATCAGAAGCTCAAAGCCCCAAGTGAAATTCATGTCTTCATTTTGTTGTTGTCTATAGGATCCCACATTCTCCTCCCTCTCCCATAGAATAATGGAAGCAATTCAGATTTGAGTCAGAACTGTGTATCCCTAAAAAACTGTCTTACATAACTCTAGAATTTTGTTGTGAACTGACAAGACAACAACTTATTTTCCTAAATGTCCCCAGCTCTTCTGAGTTTGAGTAAAAGTTTCCATTTGATGATCCTGCTCGCCCTTATTTTATTTTCAGACACAGGAACTAGTGGTTTCTCTTTTCACCACTTATATGCATTATCTTTACTTATATTCTGCTGTTGCTATCACTGGACCTGAGCTGCCCTGCATCCCAGAGAAGGCTAGATTCTGTATAACTTATTAAAACATTGTAATTATCCAGGACTTTTCTAGGAACAGTTTACCTCAGGGATCTTTAATGAAAACAAATTTTAGTCACCAATTTCTCCTTCCTACACTTATGGGAAGGTAGAATTTATACAACAACAAACAAACAAACAAACAAACAAAACAAAACAAAGAAAGAAGCAAAAACAGAGTCAAACAAGTCATGAAAATTCGCAGAGTCATTCCTTATTTAGATAACAGTCAAGGCTTCTGCTTGCCTGGATCCCACTTTATTATATGAAATCCTAGTTGTTATATAGATATTTCTTAAATGTCATTAAAATATGTAGACTCTGAGGAAATACTAATCATTTTATCACATGATATACTTCATGCAACCAGATGAAGGAATTAGGGGAAAAGGACAGATGGTTAGAGAAAAAGTTTGCATCTTCTTCCTCAGTTGCAAGTGTGTGGAACTTCTACTCTTTTAAATAACGCCAATATTCTAGACCGTTCCTTAAATGTTTCCATTATCAGTCTCTAACACTATGCATTCTTTTGTTTAAGTGACATGAATGGACACCCCCACCCACCCCAAACACATGCTATTCTCTGATTATGGACAAGACTGGCTAATGAATCAGTCACATTTCTTAAAGCTGACAAAACAGAAATGTCAAAAGATCTCAGCCACTTTTTTTGTGATACTATAACTTCGTTTGACTGTGTGTATCTTCACAGACTAACGTGTGTATTGCAGCTGAATTCAGAGTTTGTTTACTTTGTCATTGTGGATTAGCATTACAGAAATAATGTAGGAAAAATTATGCACTATTTAAAAAGTTGATCTCTTTATTTGTCTCCGACAAGCCTTAAATATGCAACACTGCTACATTTGTGTTCTGAATACTGGGAGGACAGACAAGGGTTACCTTGTCCATTTTCTGCTTATGTAAATGAAAAGTACCCTTGTGTCCATGTTTGTGGACTTCCCTTCTGTTCAGAGGGTGTTTGTTGACAGCTCATGAGGAAAAAAGAAGTAGAAGTGGTGAACAGGGTTCAAACATATGAGTCTGACAGAAGGACAGTCAGAGATCACTGCAGTGAGACAAGTCTACTTTATTTATTGTTTCAGTATAGGGTATGCAAGAGCTTTTTAGGGTGGCAATCAGAAAGAGCTAATTGGCCATAGCATCATGCTTGTGCGAAGGCTGATTGGTCACACTACAGCACCTAATTATCATGCAGGTGGGAAACTAGCTCAGGGCTTGTGTGCAGCCCTGAAACAGCACATGAAAAATTACAAGGGAATTGATTCTAACAATTGGCACACTTACATATCACCTTGAATTCTGTAGAATCCTTGAGCTTGTTTGAGGAGCTTTCATAATATATTTACACGATCACCTAGATGATATTAACATCACACTTGAAGGACTACACTTAGCTGTTGTGATCTCATACAATACCAGTAAAACAGATTTGTGAACTTGTGGAGATAAAATATTACCATTCTGGGGAGAAGATTGTTCACAGCTTGTGAAGACTCCACTGATAAAAGTATAGTGAACACCCTTCAGCACAATAGCAATGAAGTCCATTTCCCAGGAATGCTCTTGTGTTGAAATGGTAGGATATTGAATGAAAAAGGATATAATGAGTAATTATAATGAACCCATCAATATGAATGAGGTTACATGAGAACCATAATAATTATACAGTGTGTTGAAGTCTTGGAGACAGAAAAGAAGAATGTTATCATACCTGGAAAACTGTCTCACATCACACTGGCGATTTATGTGGATTCACATCAAGACACCTGCTTATTTTCTTGAATGTACAGTTCTGCTGAGGTTGAGTAAAAATTTCTTGGTGAAGATTCTGTTAACTGTGATTTTATTTGCAGTCACAGGAACCACCAGCCATTGTAGCTGTCACCTATCTGCACCATCCCTACTTTCATACTCCTGTTATCACCTCTGTGCCTTGTGGGTCATGTATCCCAGAGGAGTCCAGATTCTGTATATCTCATTAAGGGCAAAGAAATTACCCAGGACCTTTTTTTAAAGGAAAAATTGACTTCAGGGATCTCTAGTGGAGACCAATTATACTCACCACTGACTATTTTCTACACTGAGGGAAAGGTACAATTTGAATAACAATAACAAACAAAACAAATAAATAAATAACAGCAATAAGAAAGACAAAAAAATCCTGGAAAGATGTATACTTATTGCCTGTTCACAAAATGAAGAGAGATTCTGTTGACTGGAGTTCACTTTAATAGGGTGGGTAAGGAAGGGTGAATGAAAACCTTCTATCTTATCAGTCATTATTCTTTATCTTTTTTTTGACTTTTTTTTTCATCTTTATTAACTTGGATATTTCATTTTACATTTTGATTGTTATTCCTTCCCCTTCCAGGCAAACATCCCCTAGCCCTCCCCTTCACTTCTCTATGGGTGTACCCCTACCCATCCTTCACCAATAACCGCTCTCTCCCCAACAATCACATTCACTGGGGGTTCAGTATTGGCAGGACCAAAGGCTTCCCCTTCCACTGGTGCTCTTACTAGGCTATTCATTGCTACCTATGAGGTTGGAGCCCAGGGTCAGTCCATAGTCTTTGGGTAGTGGCTTAGTCCCTGGAAGCTCTGGTTGGTTGGCATTGTTGTTCATATGGGGTCTCGAGCCCCTTCAGCTCTTTCAGTTCTTTCTCTGATTCCTTCAATGGGGGTCCTGTTCTCAGTTCAGCGGTTTGCTGCTGGCACTTGCCTATGTATTTGCTGTATTCTGGCTTTGTCTCTCAGGAGAGATCTACATCCAGTTCCTGTCGGCCTGCACTTCTTTGCTTCATCCATCTTATCTAGTTTGGTGGCTGTATATGTATAGGCCACATGTGGGGCAGGCTCTGAATGGGTGTTCCTTCTATCTCTGTTGTAAACTTTGCCTCCCTATCCCCTCCCAAGGATATTCTTGTTCCCCTTTTAAAGAAGGAGTGAAGCATTCGCATTTTGGTCATCCTTCTTGAGTTTCAAGTGTTCTGTGCATCTAGGGTAATTCGAGCATTTGGGCTAATATCCACTTATCAATGAGTGCATACCATGTGTGTTTTTCTGTGATTGGGTTACCTCACTCAGGATGATATTTTCCAGTTCCATTCATTTGCCTATGAATTTCATAAAGTCATTGTTTTTGATAGCTGAGTAATATTCCATTGTGTAGATGTACCACATTTTCTGTATCCATTCCTCTGTTGAAGGGCATCTGGTTCTTTTCAGCTTCTGGTATTATAAATAAGGCAGCTATGAACATAGTGGAACATATGTCTTTGATATATGTTGGGGCATCTTTTGGGTATATGCCCAAGAGAGGTATAGCTGGGTCCTCAGGTAGTTCAATGTCCAATTTTCTGAGGAACCTCCACACTGATTTCCAGAATGGTTGTACCAGTCTGCAATCCCACCAACAATGGAGGAGTGTTCCTCCTTCTCCACATCCTCGCCAGCATTTGCTGTCACCTGAGTTTTTGACCTTAGCCATTCTCACTGGTGAGAGGTGAAATCTCAGGTTGTTTTGATTTGCATTTCCTTATGACTAAAGATGTTGAACATTTCTTTAGGTGTTTCTCAATATTCGGCATTCCTCAGCTTATGAATTCTTTTTGTTTAGCACTGAACCCCATTTTTTTTTCCGGAGCTGAGGACCAAACCGGGGCCTTGTGCTTGCTAGGCAGGCACTCTACCACTGAGTTAAATCCCCAACCGCTGAACCCCATTTTTAATAGGGTTATCTTTCTCCCTTCAGTCTAACTTCTTGTGTTCTTTGTATATTTTGGATATAAGGCCTCTATCTAGTTGTAGGATTGGTAAAGATCTTTTCCCAATCTGTTGGTTGCTGCTTTTGTTCTAACAACAAGGTCCTTTTGCCTTTACAGAAGCTTTTTGCAGTTTTTATGAGATCCCATTTGTTGATTATTGATCTTAGAGCATAAGCCATTGGTGTTTTGTTCAGGAAATTTTTCCAGTGCCCATGTTCAAAAGATGCAGCCCTAGTTTTTTCTTCTATTAGTTTGAGTGTATCTGGTTTGATGTGGAGGTCCTTGATCCACTTGACTTAAGCTTTGTACAGGGTGATACGCATGGATCGATCTGCATTCTTCTACATGTTGACCTCCAGTTGAACTAGCACCATTTGCTGAAAATGCTATCTTTTTTCCATTTGATGGTTTTGGCTCCTTTGTAAAAAAATCAAATGACCATGGGTGTTTGGGATCATTTCTGGGTCTTCAATTCTATTCCACAGGTGTATCTGTCTGTCTCTGTACCAATACTATGCAGTTTTTATCACTATTGCTCTTTAATACTGCTTGAGTTCAGAGATAGTGATTCCCCTGGAAGTCCTTTTATTGTTGAGGATAGTTTTAGCTATCCTGGGTTTTTTGTTATTCCAGATGAATTTGCAAATTGTTCTGTCTAACTCTCTGAAGAATTGGATTGGTATTTTGATGGGGATTGCATTGAATCTGTAGATCGCTTTTGGTAAAATGGCCATTATTAATATATTAATCATGCCAATCCATGAGCATGGAAGATCTTTCCATCTTCCGAGATCTTCTTCACTTTCTTTCTTCAGGGGCTTGAAGTTCTTATCATACAGCTATTTCACTTGCTTGGTTAAAGTCACACCGAGGTATTTTATATTATTTGGGACTATTATGAAAGATGTTGTTTCCCTAATTTCTTTCTCGGCTTGTTTCTCTTTTATGTAGAGGAACGCTGCTGATTTATTTTAGTTAATTTTATACCCA
The DNA here is from genome assembly GCF_011064425.1 of Rattus rattus. NCBI lineage: Eukaryota > Metazoa > Chordata > Mammalia > Rodentia > Muridae > Rattus > Rattus rattus. Next base: position 31,741,582 of record NC_046162.1, read on the forward strand.
GCCACTTTGCTGAAGGTGTTTATCAGCTTTAGTAGTTCTCTGGTCGAACATTTGGGATCACTTAAATATACTATCATATCATCTGAAAATGGTGATATTTTGTCTTCTTCTTTTCCAATCTGTATCCCTTTGATCTCCTTTTGTTGTCTGATGGCTCTGGCTAGAACTTCCATAACTATATTGAATAAGTAGGGAGGGAGTGGTCAGCCTTGTCTAGTCCCTGATTTTAGTGGGATTGCTTCAAGTTTCTCTGTACGTAGTTTAATGTTAGCTACTTGTTTGCTGTTTATGGCTTTTACTATGTTTAGTTATGGGCCTTGGATTCCTATTCTTTCCAGGACTTTTATCATGAAGGGGTGTTGAATTTTGTCAAATGCTTTCTCAGCATCTAATGAAATGATCATGTGGTTTTGTTCTTTCAGTTTGTTTATATATTGGATCACGTTGATGGTTTTCCGTATATTAAACCATGCCTGCATGCCTGGGATGAAGCCTACTTGATCATGGTGGATGATTGTTTTGATGTGCTCTTGGATTCGGATTTCCAGAATTTTATTGAGTATTTTTGCGTCGATAATCATAAGGAAAAATGTTCTGAACTTCTCTTTCTTTGTTGGGTCTTTGTGTGGTTTAGGTATAAGAGTAATTGTAGCTTCATAGAAGGAATTCGGTAGTGCTCCATCTGTTTCAATTTTGTGCAATAGTTTGGATAGCATTGGTATGAGGTCTTCTATGTAGGTCTGATAGAATTCTGCACTGAACCCATCTGCACCTGGGCTCTTCTTGGTTGGGAGACCTTTAATGACTGCTTCTATTTCGTTAGGAGTTATGTGGTTGTTTAACTGGTTTATCTGTTCCTGATTTAACTTCGGTACCTGGTATCTGTCTAGGAAATTGTCCATTTCCTGCAGATTTTTAAGTTTTGTTGAATATAGGCTTTTATAGTAAGATCTGATGATTTTTTGAATTTCCTCTGATCTGTAGTTATGTCTCCCTTTTCATTTCTGATTTTTTTAATTTGGACACACTCTCTGTGTCCTCTTGTTAGTCTGGCTAAGGGTTTATCTATCTTGTTGATTTTCTCAAAGAACCAACTTTTGGTTCTGTTGATTCTTTTTATGGTCCTTTTTGTTTCTACTTGGTTGATTTCAGCTCTGTGTTTGATTATTTCCTGCCTTCTAGTCCTCCTGGGTGTATTTGCTTCTTTTTGTTCTAGAGCTTTTAGGTGTGCTGTCAAGCTGCTGATGTATGCTCTCTCCTGTTTCTTTCTGCAGGCATTCAGAGCTATGAGTTTTCCTCTTAGCACAGCTTTCATTGTGTCCCATAAGTTTGGGTATGTTGAACCTTCATTTCCCATAAATTCTAAGAAGTCTTTAATTTCTTTATTTCTTTCTTGGCCAGGTTATCATTGAGTAGAGCATTGTTCAACTTCCATGTATATGTGGGCGTTCTTCCCTTATTGTTATTGAAGACCAGCTTTAGCCCATGGTGGTCTCATAGGATGCATGGGATTATTTCTATCTTTCTGTCTGTTGAGGCCTGTTTTATGACCAATAATATGGTCAATTTTGGAGAAAGTACCATGAGGTGGTGAGAAGAAGTTATATCCTTTTGCTTTAGGGTAGGATGTTCTATAGAATATCTGTTAAGTCCATTTGGTTTATGACTTCTCTCAGTCTGTCTATGTCTCTGTTTAATTTTTGTTTCCATGATCTGTCCATTGATCAGAGTGGGGTGTTGAAATCTTCTACTATTATTGTGTGAGGTACAATGTGTGCTTTGAGCTTTAGTAAGGTTTCTTTTATGTATGTAATTGCCCTTGTATTTGGAGCATAGATATTTAGGATTGAGAGTTCATCTTGGTGGATTTTTTTTCCTTTGATGAATATGAAGTGTCCTTCCTTATCTTTTTTGATGATTTTTAGTTGAAAATCGATTTTATTCGATATTAGAATGGCTACTCCAGCTTGCTTCTTCAGACCATTTGCTTGGAATGTTTTTTTCCAGCCTTTCACTCTGAGGTAGTGTCTGTCTTTGTCTCTGAGGTGTGCTTCCTGTAGGCAGCAGAATGCAGGGTCCTCATTGCATATCCAGTTTGTTAATCTATGTCTTTTTATTGGGGAGTTGAGACCATTGATGTTGAGAGATATTAAGGATTAGTGATTATTGCTTCCTGTTATATTCGTATTTGGATGTGAGGTTATGTTTGTGTGCTTTTCTTCTCTTTGTTTTGTTGCCAAGATGATTAGTCTCTTGCTTTTCCTAGGGTGTAGCTTGCCTCCTTATATTGGGCTTTAACATTTATTATCCTTTGTAGGGCTGGATTTGTAGAAAGATATTGCATAAATTTGGTTTTGTCATGGAATATCTTGGTTTCTCCATCTATGTTAATTGAGAGTTTTGTTGGATACAGTAACCTGGGCTGGCATTTGTGTTCTCTTAGGGTCTGTATGACATCTCTCCAGAATCTTCTGGGTTTCATAGTCTCTGGTGAGAAGTCTGGTGTAATTCTGATAGGTCTGCCCTTATATGTTACTTGACCTTTTTTCCCTTACTGCTTTTAATATTCTTTCTTTGTTTTGTGCATTTGGTGTTTTGACTATGTGACAGGAGGAGCTTTTTTCTGGTCCAATCCATTTGAGTTCTGTAGACTTCTTTGAATGTTTATGGGCGCTCTTTATTTAAGTTAGGAAGTTTTCTTCTTTGATTTTGTTGAAGATATTTACTGGTCCTTTAAGCTGGGAGTCTTCACTCTCTATACCTATTATTCTTAGGTTTGATCTTCTCATTGAGTCCTGGATTTCCTGTATGTTTTGGACCAATAGCTTTTTTCCATTTTACATTATCTTTGACCTTTGTGTCGATGATTTCTCTGGAATCTTCTGCTTCTGAGATTCTCTCTTCTATCTCTTGTATTCTGTTGGTGATGCTTGTATCTATGCATCCTTGTCTCTTCCTTTGGTTTTCTATATCAAGGGTTGTTTCCCTTTGTGCTTTCTTTGTTGCTTCTATTTCCATTTTTAATTCTTTCACCTGTTTGATTGTCTTTTCCTGGAATTCTTTCAGGGATTATTTGTGATTCCTCTCCATAGGGTTCTACTTGTTTATTAAAATTTTCTGTGTTTTTCTAAGGGAGTTCTTTATGTCTTTCTTGAAGTCCTCCATCATCATGAGCAAATATGATTTTAAATTTAGATCTTGCTTTTCTGGTGTGTTTGGATATTCAGTGTTTGCTTTGGTGGGAGAATTGGGCTCTGATGATGCCATGTAGTCTTGGTTTCTGTTGCTTGGGTTCCTATGCTTGCCTCTTGCCATCAGGTTGTCTCTGGTGTTACCTTGTTCTGCTATTTCTGGCCGTGGCTAGACCGTCCTATAGGCCTGTGTGTCAGGAGTGCTGTGGACCTGTTTTCTTGTTTTCTTTCAGCCAGTTATGGGTTCTGCTTTTGGGCCTGTAATGTTTCCTGTCTACTGGTCTTCAGCTCTTCCTGTGGGCCTGTGTCCTGAGTCCACTAGGCAGGTCGCTTGGAACAGAACAGTTGTTCTTACCTGTGGTCCCGCAGCTGAAGTTGCTTGTTGGGGACTGCTTTTGAGTTCTTCTTGAGGGCGGCAACCAGGAGGGCCTGTGCCGCCTTTTCCCAGGGCCCCCGTGCACTGGGTCCCAGATGGCGTTAGGTGTTTTCCTCTAAAGTCAAAAATGTGGGCAGAGTGTAGCCTCTTCTGGCTTCCCAGGCGTGTCTTCCCCTTTTAAGGTTTAGCTCTCCCTCCCATGGGATTTGCGTGCAGAGAAATGTTCACCGGGTCCCTTCAGGTCTGGGCAGTGTCTGGACCACAGGGGACCTGCCGCTCGAGTGCCCTATATTCCAGTTCCCAGAGGCCCTATACAGTTTCCTCTTGGCCAGGGATGTGGGCAGGGGTGGGCTGTATTGGTGGTCTCTCCCGCTCTGCAGTCTCAAGAGTGCCCACCTGTCCAGGAGATGAGCTCTCTCTCCCAAGGGGTTTGGGAGCAGTGAGCTGTGGGCCAGGATCAGCGAGGTTGGGGCTCCAGCTAAAAACCGGAAGCGTCTGGTCCCAGAGGAATTTTGCCTCTGTGTGTTCTGAGTCCACCAGGCACGTTGCTTGGAGCAGAAAAGTTAGTATTAGTGGTCCTGCGGCTGAAGTAGCTCGTTCGGGGCTGCTTTTGAGCTCTCCATTAGGGCGGCAACCAGCAGGGCCAGCGCTGCCTTTTCCCAGGGCCCCCATGCACTGGGTTCCCAGATGGCATTAGGTGTTTTCCTCTGGAGTAAGAAATGTGGGCAGAGTGTAGTCTCTTCTGGCTTCCCAGGTGTGTCTGCCCTTCTGAAGGTTTATCTCTCTCTCCCACAGGATTTGTGTGCAGAGAACTGTTGACCAGGTACCTTCAGGTCTGGGCAGTGTCTGTAATGCAGGGCTGTTTTATAGTTATTAAGGCTTTCTCCTGCTTCCTTTCTTGCCATACTCGATTCCTTCCTGCTGTTCTTTTCTTCTCATTTTCTTTTCTTCTATCAACCTCAGATATGATCCACTGGACTCTGTCTTGGCACAACCAAATAGCCCAAAGAAGGATAGATCACATTCATATGGAGGAAGAGAAAATTCACTCACCCTGAACAGTTTTTTTACAGGTTCTTTATATTTATAATAGCATGCATTAATATATATCATCTATAGAAATCACTTCCTATTTTAATTTTTTCCTAAGTTTCCATATAATAATATGTACTGTGTTGATCAAATCTCTCATACTAGAAATCTAGTTCAGGCTTTATATATACACATGCAGTTTTGCCACAGTATCATTTATTGAAGTTATGTATTTCCTCCAATGGGTAACTTTTTAGTATCATTGTATTTTATATATAAATCTAACAATAATAATAAGGAAGACACGATCCTGGATTTCAGAGGAATGGGAGAGCACGGTAAAAGTTAGAGTGAGGGGGAGGAGGGATGGCAATGGTATGATACAGCATTCATGTGTGCAATCTTAAAAAATAAATTCGAAAAAAGAGAAAACTTAAAAACTTTCATGGCTGAAGTTAAATGGTCTTCTTTCTGTGTCTTCTATTCTGTACCATTGATGTACAGCAGTGGTTCTTAACCTTTTCTGTGGTGGGCCCTTTGTGAGTTGAGCAAATCTTTCACAGGTGTCATATAACAAATATCCTGCAAATAAGATATTTAGATTATGATTTATAAAACTACAGTAATTATAGTTGTGAAATTATAATTAAACAATTTTTAGTTGGGCATCTCCACAACTTGTGGAACGTATTAAAGGGTCATTCGGAAGTTTGAGAACCAACGGTATGCCGCTTTGTTTTAAAAGCTAGTATCATGCTATTTGTATTCATATGGCTCAATACTACAGTTCCAACTCAGGTATTGCAGTATCTCCTGCATTGTTTTTTATTCTTAGGGGTTGCTTGGGATGTTGTGGGATATTTAAAAATGGCAATCAAATATAAGACTGTGTTGTTTATTTCTATTTGTGTGAATTTTTTCATTAAAATTCTTTATTGAATTGCATTAAACCTGTAGATTGCCTTTAGTAGAATAAGCCATTTTAACATTAAAATTTCAATCCATGAACTTTCATAGACTTTCTGTATTATAGCTTTGGCCTTAATTTAGTTTTTAGTGTCTTAAAATTTCCACTGAAGAGGTATTTCAGTTCATTAGTTGTGCTTTATTTCAAAAATTCCTTTTCAATCTACTGTATTGTATACTCTTAATGAGTGAATTATAAGACTCTTTGAGTGTAGCTTTTTCTTGGTAAGTTTGTGTTTTTTTCTTTTTTTATTAGATATATTTTTTATTTACATTTCAAATAGTTATTCCCATCTTGGTTTCCTGTCCATAAGTCCTCTATTCTCCCCTCCTCTATAAGGGTGCTTCTCCCCATCCACTCCTCTACCACACACTCTGACATTTTCAATGCACTGGGGTCCAATCTTAGCAGGACCAAGGCTTCCTTCCACTGGTGTCCCAAAAAGACTATTCTCTGCTACATATGTAGTTGGAGCCCTGGGTCAGTCCATATTATAGTCTTTTGGTAGTGGTTTGTTCCTGGAAACTCTGGTTGGTTGGCATTGTTGTTCTTATGAGTTTGCAATCCCTCAGCTCCTTCCAATTTTTCCTCTAATTTCCCAAAAAGGGGTACCATTCTCAGTTATGGTTTGATGCCAACATTTACCTCTGTATTTGACATGCTCAGTTTCTCTCAGGAGGGATCTCATATCCTGGTCCCTTTCTGCATGCAGTTTTTAGCTACATTAATCTTATCTAGTTTTGTGGATGTATATATATGTATATGCCACATGTGGGCAGGCTCTGAATGTACGATCCTTTCCAGTCTTTGCAATAAACTTTGCATCCATATACCTCCTATGGATATTTTTGTCTCATTTAGAAGGAAATGGAAACATCCACATTTTGGTCATACTTCTTGAGCTTCCCTGTGGGTCTGTGGATTGCATTTTGGGTAGTTTCCAGGCTTCTGGGCTAATATCCCTTATCAGTGAGTGCATACACTGTGTGTATTTTGTGATTGGGTTACCTCCTCAGGATGATATTTTTCCTAATTCATTCCATTTGGCTAT
>NC_046162.1:31748298-31762077 GCF_011064425.1 Rattus rattus
GGGTGCAGAGAGCTGTTTATCCGGTCGGTCCCTTCAGGTTTGGTGTCTCAGACGCAGTGAATCTGCTGCTCCTGGGCCTCCTCACGGGGTACCCAGGAGGCCATCTGGTCCCTCCTGGGCTGGGATGGATGTGGGCAGAGGTGGGCGGCGTTGGTGGTCTCCTCTGCTCTGCTGCCTCAGGAGTGCCCGCCCGACCAGGCGGCGAGAACTCCCCTCCCAACAAATACTTTTAAAAACATTTTTAAAATGTTTTTCTAACTTTTGCCTAAGTCAAGGTGATTTTGAGTGTTTCTACTTTATCTGCTCCTTTAGGGCATGAACTATGTATCCACTGCATTGCCCAGACAAAAGCCAGTTTGCTCTTATTCTGTTTGCAGCAAACCCAGCACCTGGACATGCTGCACAAAGATCTACCATGAGACTTAAACCTAGGGTCTGGAAAAGCAATACAGAGGTTTACCATGAGCTGATACACTTAATTCAAAATGAGGTTTTTAATGACAGATATCTATTCATCAGCTACTATGTCCACCCAAGACATTGGGGATTTGCAGTCACAAGAGACTTTCCTTTTGTCCAGGCACATAATTCAATTAACTGGAAAATGTGTCTAATAAAATAAAAGCTATTGAAATAAAACACTCAGAAAGATGAACATCATTTTTTCCCGTGCTCAGATTTATTTTCCTCTCCATTATTTCTTCATGATTTTTTACATTTACAATTAGGGATGTTAATATTAGTTACAAAATTATTGTGTCACTTATTTTGTTTTTCTTAGCATATATTCATTGGAAAAGGGTGGGTTTTGTTGTGACCTTTTCATACAGGCAAAAACTGTATATTTGTTGTGCTCTACTAAAACTAAGCAGGAAATTCCATGAGAGCAGATGTTTAATCTGTCACATTCACATTTGTCCCATAGCCCTGCCCTCCCCTAAGCCTGGAGGAATCTCTGTTCTTGGGAAGTAGAGGTCACAGGATAGAAGATGAGTCTTCTCAGACAGGATTGGCCAGTGAGACGATGGACTTACATGTGTGGCACATGTCAAAAAAAAGTAAAACTTTGACAATAAAGTTTATTGTAAAGTCTGGGACACTTTTGGGGTGAAACACAAAGGAGAGGACTAGAGAGGGATGTAGGGCACAAAGGATGTAGACTCTGGTCCTGTGCACTATAACCTATGAGGGAAGCCATACACAATGGCTTTACACTCTAGTCCTATTCACTCCTAGGAAGCACACTTCCTGACCAGATAGATGTAGGTTACAAGGTATCGGATCAATTCCAAATATTTGAGAGTATGGAAGCAGCGTGTTCCTATTTTCTCTCTCTGGGTTAGTGGAGACTAAGGAAGGAGCTCGGGTCAGAAGGAGCAGTTATTTCCTGTCCCTCTCACCTAGTAAGAGCAAGCAGAGGGAAGAGGAAAATGGTTATTTTAATGCTAGGACTCCCTCTACAGGGTAGTCATGCTGAGTTAGGTTTTCTTCAGGACACCCAACCAAAGGAGAGTGAGATTCTCTTTGTGAACCAGCATATCCTTTTCCTCCTATTGTCTGTCCTACTGTTGTTGGAGGAAAGGGGAAATATTTAATTTATGTATGTGAGTACACTGTCGCTATCTTTTCAGACACATCAGAAAAGGGCATTGGATCCCATTACAGATGGCTGTGAGCCACCATGTGGTTGCTGGGAACCTGGAAGAGCAGTCTTCTCTCCAGCCCCCCATTCTTTTTTGGGGCCCTCCTATTTGACCTAATTCTCCCCCTTGTTTTTCCTTGGTGTCTTTTTTTTAAGTATTTATTTATTTATTTATTTCATGCATAAGAGTATACTAGCTGTCCTCAAATACACCAGAAGGGGGCATCAGATCCCATAACAGATGGCTGTGAGCCACCATGTGGTTGCTGGGAATTGAACTCAGGAACTATACACCCATTGCTCTAAACCACGGAGCCAACTTTCCAGCCCCTCTTAATGTCTTATTGATGTTTCCTTTACCTTCCTTCTTTCTGTCTGTGAGACCATCTCTGGGTCCCTGAATTGAGGAATTGTGTGCAGTAGGGAGGCACTGCACAAACAAGACAGAGAAAAATGGGGATCAAGAAAAGTGCTGATATGGGATACAGACTATGTTTCCTCCAAAGAACAGTGTGGAGACAAAGTGGCTTTTTGCTGCTCTCTCATCCAAAGGAAGCAAAACAAAACTACTGCCTAAACACCAAGCAGACAGAGTTGAAACATGGGAGCCAAGATAAAATTTTCACAAGTTTTTTTGGACAATATGAGTGCTGCTCAGCCAAAGGATATTTGCTGAGAACATAAGCCACTTTGTTAAGCAGCCTGGGATCAATATGGTATGCAAAAACAGCATCAGGAAACCAAAGTCATAATAAGGACCTGAGATCAGCAAAATTACACAGACAGAACATACCAGACACTGCTGTTGCTTGCTGGGCCACACAAGGCAGAAAAGAGATTCAGAGTGGAAGAAAAAAGACTGTAACTATGGTGTGAGGGGAGTGTTCAGTAAGGACTGGAGAAGATGAGTGAGAAAGGAGGGATATGTCTGGGGAAAGCCCTCTGTGCAGTGTAACATTGACCGGTCAAGGCCTTGACGCTGGTGTCTGCTTGCAGTGTTGAGGGAACACTTGGTGGCCAATGAGACTGGACATGAAGGAGTTATGGGGGACCAGAAGGAAAGCAGGACTGGGTGTTAGCTTATAAGCAGTGCCACTAGGCTCCTCCCAGGGAACCTACCAACAGCTTACTTCATTATCTGCTGCCAAGTGTAGGTTGCACACCCAGTAGGGGTAGCATATAAAATGTACTGCTTTCGACCCAGTTGTCAGTCTCCATGTCTATTTCCCTCTCCCCCTCCACCTCCCACTCCTTTTACCTCTCATCCCATGTTTTCCCAGCTGGCCTCCCTCTTTCTTTCAGTCTTTCTTTCTCCCTTCCTGTGTTCCCCCTTCACTGACCTTATAACTCTGCTTCTGTCTGCCTCTACCCCTTCTCAAGGTACACACACTCTGCCCTTCCCCAAATAAATCTCCCTTATACATGTTTTGTCACGGGGCATGATTTCACCTTGGCATGGATCTGCCAGGTACCCGTGCCCACCACCGCATTATATTTTACAGCACTCGGTGGTGACAGGGGTAGGGTTTCTGATGTAAGTCTTTCATAATAAAATCTTCATTCTCCAAAATATAAAGCCACCATTAGTAGCCTGGGGTAGGGGACAGCCTATGCAATGACGGAAGAGTCAAACAAGGAATCCCAGAGGTGCTAACATGCATAACATAACTAAATTAGGTTAGCCCAGTTAGGGAACATTGCTACCCATGAAGAGTAACAATGACAAATGCTGATGTCAGGTGGGGAGTGGCAGCTGTGAAGGAGTCAGGAATGGGAATGTTTTAGAAGGGTCGGCAAGAGCCGTTGATGGTGGATTGAGTGAGTTAGTGAGGATAGCCCTTGAGACTAACTCCAGTGTGTTAACCTTCAACTAGTTAGACCTGTCACTAACTGATGAAGGAAATAGAGTGATGTTGCCCCATGGACAAGGAAGAATGTTCACAGCACTTTACCTAGGACAAGATCATTCAAGGGCCATAGTGAAGGACTGTATTGTAATTTAGTGGCTCAGAGTAGACTCACCTACTAGGAAAGCAGAGACACATGGGGGCAGCAGAGGCCCAAGAAGAGTCCTTTTCCTTTCCCTTTTGCTTTCCTAGTTGCCTGTCTTACATTCAATAGTGTTGTGTTGATTTTGTGGTTCCTTCCTCAGTATTGGCCATTCCACCCCCTGGTCTATAGGCTATCGCGTTCCATTAGTTTTGGTTCTATCAGTGATTGATGAGCCATCAGTAAACAATGCATTAGTGAAATATTGTGACCATTCCAATGGTCCCCACAGTTCAATAAGTGCCTCTTTTGGAGGAGGGATGAGCGGTTTAGTGATGGGGATTATAGGCAACTGAGCCATTTCCCCTGTGTGAAACAGCACAGAGCTCTTTGCTACCAACCCCTGTCAAGAAGAGATTCAGATAGGTACCCACCCCACTGTAATACTGTTGAGGTCTGGGAATCACCACACCAATTACTCAGACATTAAACTCAGTTAAACAGGGTTGGTTTATTGAATGCAAGTGCACCACAAGACTATCCATCAAGGCCATAACCCAGATTTGGAAGCTGAGTGTGACCCTAAATGTTTTTCAGGGCCAGTTTATATGGCAAAAGCCAAAATGAGCTCATGTATAGGTGCAGGAAGCACTATCCAATGGTTGGCTCTGACTCAAGCTATTTTGCCCACCTAGATAGAATGGTTCTTACGGACCTTTCTTCTGATTGGTCCTAAGTGGAGATTATGGTGGTGAAATTTCTTGAGATTAAAAACCTCAGGCTGACTCCACTCTGAGTCAAGCTATTTTTCTGTGTCAGTAAAAATATGAAATGGCTGGTAGGTATAGGCTTTGATTTGTCAAAACCTACTTTATTTAGGGTTATTACCTACCAACAAAGGGTAGGAAGGTTAATAGGAAAAAGGGGTTGTGGACCTTTGAGAAGTAGTTCCTTGAGATGATTCCACTCTTCTTTGTCAGGACAGCAGCAGTCCAGTCCAGTAGCAAACACCAAACAAGAATCAGTAGCGTCAGTAGCAGCAGCACAATCCAACAGAAACAGGAGGGCTCCTGTGACTCATCATGAGTCAGCAGAAGTGGCCAGAATCAGCCAGAATACCTCAAGAAGTTCTTTACCACACTTCTCTCTATGAAGTGAAGACCGGTGAAGACCAGAAAAGCATTGCAATGCAAGGGCATCCTCTTGCTGTCTATGCAGTTCTATTAATATTCTTCCTAAACTTCATGCGCTGTCTCAAGTATCTGTTTTCCTCAAAACATCACATGCCTTCTCAGAAGAAAGCTTCCATAAAAATGTCTCATGACACAACTAAGTTTTTAAAGAAACCAGAAATTTCCATTTCAGGCAAGCATGGAACAAAATGGCTACAGCTATGCTGGGGGCATAGGATTCCACAGTTTCCTTCTGTGGCCAAGCATGCAAAGGACTCTACCTTCAAATGGATATAATCCATCACTGTAAGGAGCTTGCTTATGACTATAGGGAGGTTGGCAATGACTGAGTATAAGGCTCTCCATTTTTCCTAAAATGTCCAGATTTGTTTCTCAAAGACAGAAATATTTATTCTCTACATGTAGAAAGCATTTGCAATAGATGCCAAAGCAAATATTGATGGAATCCTTTTGCTCCCCCATTCCCAATACACCGATGAATATGATACCCATAATTAGGGCTTCATCTGGCTCAATATTGTCTAGGGGTGCAGTCATGGGAATGAGCTTATCCGCAGTTGCAAAAGCTGCTCTTTTGGTCCCCAGTGGAAATTAGATACCTTTCAAAAACCTTGTAGACAGTTTTTGTAGTAATCTGTAAATGTGGTATGTGATTTCTCTAGTGTGCAAACATACCAATTGGGAGCTTTATCTGAGTTTTGTTCCTAGGTGTTGTGTCCCTAGGTAAGCTGTAATAGCTTTTGTAGAACCTATAATTCTAGGGACACCTAGAACAGACCAATCACATAGAGCAATGCCCCAAGCCCCTCCTCCACAGGTGAGAACATGACCAAAGGTCACATAGGCTCAAGATAAATCAGTTGTAGAGGCAGGACCACGCCCCTGAATATGTAGATGAAGCCTGACCCATCCAAAAGAATTGTATTAAGGGTCGTTTTCAGAATTAAAGTTGTATAGGAATTATTCCATTGTGTGAGAGCTTCTGTCATAAGAGCTGTAAGACTGCTGCTTGGGGAAGAGATCTGCTCTCTCAAAATAGCTGCCAGAAGCTCCCCTGCACCCCTCACCAGCTAGTCAGTCCCCTGCTGGCTCAGCCCAGCCCGAACAACCCAAGCAGCAATGGTGAAAAGGAGATGGACTGGCAGCAGGAGGGAGGGGGCAAAAGCTGTTCTCTCTCTCCTCGCCCAAACCCACACACCTAGCCAGGTGAGTGATGCTATAAACAGCTGCCAGAGCCCTACAAGGTGTGGTGCATATACTTTATAATTTTCCAAACTCTGCAAGATGAAACGCATTCATTTGCCAACTTTCATTTCTTTGGGTGCCTTTTGGTTACTTCCCACAGATTATGAAGTTTTATTATACAAAGAACAAGTAGGATATAGCCTTATAATTTCCTTGGATCTTTGCCAAATGTTAGAAAGATCTTTCTTCAAATCCTTGATGTTAAATGTGCTTTCTATGAAATCCTGAGGCTTCTAGCACATTTCCTATTAATGACTGAATAATTTCATTATTACATTGTGCTAGAGGGTCTTGTTGACACAAATGGGACTCATATGTGTGATATACAATGGGTGATTTATATTTCTGATTACTTTCTGTAGTTGAATAAATAACAAATATAATTATGAATCCTTTGGAATAAGATCAGTGATTTCAATATGTAAAACAACTTTCTGCATACTGAGAATTAGTAAATATTTTGAGAAATTGAGGGAAATCATATAATACTATATTAACTGCATATAGCTCTGATTTTTTTACCTGAATCATAATGGCTCTGAGATGCTTCAATTATTTATCCTGACTTATAACCTTCCTTTGCTGATTCATTTGCATCAGTATGGAATGTACATGCTCAACAAATTGTTTTCCCTTTTTTCTATATGATGGAGAATCCAATTAATTGTTTTTATGAACTGAAGTCTCCTGTTTGAGGGATATTTGTTGTTGATCTCTCTCAAAAAATTACTGCAAGCTCTTTGCCACTCTTCATTTTTCTGCCATAATGAAGCAATTTCAGCATTAGTAAAAGGTACCACAATTTCTGCTGAGTCTATTTGTGTTAATTTATGAAGTCTCCTTTTTGCTTTTAGAATCAATTCAGAAAACTTTTCTATAGAGATCTTTAGTTTTTTGCTCTGTGTGCTAAAAAGATTCATTCTAAGATACTGTCCTTTTCTCTGCATAAGAATTCCTGTGAGAGAATGAATAGAGGGCAAAATAATCAAAATATAATCCATCTTTGCACCCAAACATGCCACATGTACATAATTTCTTTTCTACCAGAGCCAATTCTTTCTCAGCCTCAGCTGAAAACTTTTTTTTGGACTACTTAAGTGCTAATCACCTTGTAAGAATTGAAGTAAATTACTTATCTCTTGAGCAATTAACACAATTGTGGGCCACAGCCAGTTCATATCTCCTTGCAATTTTTGAAAATCATTAATAGTTTGAAATTGATATCTCCTGACTGTCGTGCCCGCCTTGGCCAGTGAGGAAGATGCAACACGGTCGGATTCTTCTCAACAGCCTTTATTGCAGGACCACCTCTTTGCTGATATGGGGACCTCGAGCAGCAAAAGCGCTCGCCTTATATACACAACAGGCTGGGGCTATGCTAATTGTCCTTCAGGGATTGGGGGAGCACAAATCACCCCACTATCACCCCTGCTACTTGTCCTCCATGGATTGTCGGAGCATGAATCACCCCATTAGCATGGTACCGCCTCGGCCAGACTGACGCCAGGTGCAAACCCACACATGCGCAGTACTGTTGTTCACCACAGGAGGGCGCCGGATCACCTCATTATCCTACGGCCACCCTGGCAAGGGGACAAGCCTGCGCATGCGCAATAAGTTGTTTACATCCAGACGGGGCTGGATGTCGGCGCCATCTTTGTTTTACTGCGCCACTCCCTACATCTCCCCCTTTTTTGTTTAATAAAATGACTGGTCTAGATCTGGGTGTCACGTCAATCTTGTCATTGCTCCTATCTTAGGTCGTTCCTGATGATTACTCAGCCTTATCCGTCGTTGGGTTACCCTATTGCCACCGGGCCCCATGTCTTAGGTTGGTCCGAGCTCGAGGAAAGTTGCCCGTCCCTGGATACAATGACTCCACATGACAGTGACAAAAATGATCTAGGGCAATCTTTCAAAGAGGCCAGCCATATGTTGGGAGAAGCATCATTTTCAATGGTGATCATAGCCTGGTAAACAATCGCTTTATGTCTGGCATGTTCTCTTTTTATTAAACGGCCAATAAGCCAGAGATATACTCCGCATCCCAGGAGGACAATAGCTCCCCAGGCAAACATGCCAGACCACTCCTTTAAAAATGAGAAAGCATTGGTGATCCATGAGGTAAAATCTTCAACTGTGATGGGGTCAAACCTGGTGCTGTTAAGGACAGCAATCTGCATCAGCAATTGCCTTGATAGTTGCTCTGCTTTCATGGACCAGTTTCCTTTCAGATAATTCGAGATTTCTTTGCTCTGTTGAGAATGCTGAGAAAAGTTAACTTGTAAAGGAGTAATGCATAAACCTCTAAGGGAGGAAACGCAGGACAGCTGCGTCATATGATACAGTGCTTCAATTTGTTCTTGAACTAAATCTTTGATTAGCTAATAGAAGGCCAGATGCCAAATGGGTATTAAATTCTTCTTGTATCTCTAGTGCCACTGCAGTTCTTTCTACAATCTGATTGACAGTCTCAGCCGTCTGTACTTGTTTAGTCATGGTTATTGCGGCTGTAGTAGCTGCGGCAGCAGACAGCACAATAGCTGAAATTATAGCTGCCATAATTCCAAAATCTCTTCTGGCTCTTAGCAAATTAAGAATAGGAAAGCTATCTGGGTTTGCCTCCACTGGGATTGGCACAAAGGAGGGAATCTTAACCATCACTGCGGTGTCATTGGTGCCATTCCAGCATTCAGCTAAATAGCAGACTTCATCAGAGCTATTACAATTTAAAACATCCTTGCTTACATTACTGCTTATCAGAAAGAAAAAAGGTGATCTAACACATACTGAAGTACTAGTGGCAGTATCATTTGCCAAGAGGTTATTATATTGAATATTGATCAACCTGGTATCATTTTTTCTGGTAGCTGAAACATTATACAGTGTGAAGTTCTCACCTATCAACCTAGCAAAGGGGGTCAGGGATGTATATGCCCCTTGCTCATTGGACAGCACCCATTGAAACCAAGGCCAGAGATTTTCCATGACAGACTTATTCTGTTTCCAATTAAATTGTGTTTTGCTAAGAGGTGGGGAAAACTCAAATCCTGGCAAGATTTGTTTTGCTCTATGAAATGGACTCTGACATGGGGTAAATTCAGGTGGGAACTCTTGATACGGGGGGCAAGCAGGTAAGACTCTATGATGGGTAGAGTTATCCTGTGTATAGTTACCTTGCCCTGGGCGTGATGGAACACTACAATTATGCATCATAATCAGTGTTGTAATGTTCAAATCAGCAGAACTATTGACTGATGTGTTTCCGCTGGCTGAAGAGACCCCCTTGGTAATTTTACTCAAAGCAGCCAGGATGATCCTGGTGTCCATTGCACTGCCACTCATAGGATCCAACCAATTAGCTAACGTGGCTCTACGCAACCAAACACAGGGCAGGGAAGAGTTCCTAACAGTAAAACATAAGGTATGCAACAGAGAAAAGTTAGTGGCAGCATACCGTTGGGGCATTTCTCCATTTGGCACTATACAGGGAACATCACGCAAACAGGAGGTGGAGAAAAAGGTTGGCAAAACAGTAGAATTGCTATGAACTGGCATGAGTACTGGCCAGGATCGGGCAATAGCCCACGGGGTGAGCGAATCAACCTGTATTACCATTCCCAGTAGTAATAGTAGGGTTCATAGTCTCATCTTCAGGAAGAGCAGAAGGCACTTTTCAAGTCAAGCGCTCAGGTACCCAAATTGGATTTTCTTGATCCTGCAGAAAAACACAAACAGCTCCCCTAGATCTCGAAATCACAGGATCTGGGCCACGCCATTCATCAGTTAAGACATCCTTCCACTTTACTTCTGCATTAGTTATAGGTGTAGTAGCAGCATGGTGATCCACGGCAAAGCGGCCATGCACATCCATAATTAAGAAATTTAGAGTAAAAAGAGCTAAAGAAAGTTGTTCTTTTGGTGTTCGCCACTGGCAATTCCCTCTTTTGTTTTTGTATACGCTTTTAAAAATGCAGATGCTCTTTCCACAATTCTTGACTCTGGGGATTGTATGGTAATCCTGTAGTATGACCGATCTGCATTGTCTGGCAAAATGCCTGAAAGGACTTTGCAGTGTAGGCAGGCCCGTTGTCTGTCTTGAGACTATCAGGCTTTCCCCAGGCCGCCCATGCCTCTAAGCAATGACTAATGGCATTACAAGCCTTTTCACCAGTCATCAGAGTGGCATGTATAATACCGGAACAGGTATCAACAGAAACATGAGCATATTTTAAATTTCCAAATTGAGATATGTGTGTGACATCCATCTGTCAGAGTTTTAGCGGGATCAGACCACGAGGGTTAATCCCCACCTGAGGAGGGTGGTGAAACTGAACACAATTCTGGCAACATAAACCACATCATGGGCTGTAGCTCTAGAGATTTTAAATATTTGTTGAAGAGTGAAGGCAGGAACATGAAACTTTTGATGAAATTCTCTAGCAAGATCAACCGGAGCAACATGAAAAATAAACTCTCTACGAGTACTAGCATCCACCAGGGCATTATTACTGGTCATGGGACCAGGCAAATTAGTATGGGCTCAAATATGTTGTATGAAAAATTTATTTTTTCTGGCCCAAATCAAATTTTGTAATTTAAAAGAATTTGACATACGGTACTAGTCGACCAAATTGGCCCTGCAATTTCAAGTGAGCGCACAGCATTAACTACATAAGCAGAGTCAGAAATTAAATTAAAAGAATCATGAAATCTTTTAAAAACTTCCAATACAATTTTACATTCTGTAATTTGGGGGGTGCCTGGACTGTATTGAATTAATACTGGTTCTTGAGAATCAACCATATAGGCACCTACACCTGTTTTGGAGCCATCTGTATAAATATCTAACGCTCCAGACAAAGGCTCAGAGGCAGTGGCCTTAGGAAAAATCACTGGATGTTCAGTAAAAAATTGTAGCAAAGCATCCTTAGGATAGTGATTGTCAAACTCTCCATCAAAACTACAGCATAATATGGCCCAATCATCTATCAAGGCACACAATGTTTCTATCTGAGCTGTTGTATATGGTATAATAATTTTCTTTGGTAGAATACCAAAATGCTGAATGCAAGATTTAACGCCTAACACAGCAAGCTGTGCAATGGCAGAAGGGTAATATTCAAGGGTCTTATTAGGAGAAATATGGGGATAAATCCAAAGAAGCAGTCCTTGTTGCCATAACACTCCTGTAGGCTGACGAAAAGTTCTTAGTATACACAAAAGGAGATCCTCCTCTTCCTTGTACCTTCTTAGCATTGCCTTTTCCAGTCTTTTTTCTACTTTCCTCAAGGATAATCATGCTTCCTTGATTAAAGCATGGGGTGAAGTAAGCTGAGAATCCCCTTTCAGGATCTCATAGAGTGGTTGTAAGTCTACATTGGGCATTTTAATATAGGGTCGAATCCAATTGATGCTTCCTAGTAATTTCTGAAAGTCATTTAATGTTTTTAAATGATCTTCTTGTAATTCAATTTTCTGAGGGGAAATACTATGAGGAGTGATTTTAGTTCCTAGATATTCCCCCATTTTGGCCCATTTGAACCTTTTCAGGTGCTATGAACAATTGATTGTTTTCAAGCACCTTAACCACTTTCGCATAGGCCACTTCTAGGGTGCCACAATCTTTAGCAGAAAGCAAAATATCACCTTAGCCAGATTGGTGGGGCATTTTCCAGCCCCTCGGAGACCCACCCTTGGAGCCTGGCGGTAGACCTGGGTGTTAGATGTCAAGGGGCTGACAAAAGAATTGTAACCAGTTCACCTGGGACTTTCAGGACCTCAGTAGCAGCCCTTTATCAAACTGTCTCAGTGGGCTAAAGGCCCATGGAAAAGAAAAAATTAATCTTGACCTTGGCCACAGCCTCCAGTTGGAGTAAGCTGAAGAGCCGGTGCCAAGACTTTCTCCTCTTACCATCTTAGAGTAAAGCCCTGAAGGAAGAGACACGTGAAAGGTATGTCTGGAAATTTTCACTGTATTCCAGGCACCAAATAAGAGGTGTTTTGCAAACATTACTTTTACTATGTCTGGAACCCTGATAAGTAGTTGGCATCACCCCCATTTTATAGGGGAGCAAACTGAGGCAGTCAGGGGCTGAGAGATTTCCATGCATTACTCTCCACAGTACCTACAGGTTAAAACTGTGCAATGAGTCTCCTGGTCCATGGTTCTGTCACCCGATGCTCTGCCTGTCTTGCATAGGGGTGGTTTCATAGAGAAGACAACCAGGTTGCCCTGTTGGCCAATTATAAATTTTAATTTTCTCACCCAAAAGTTGAGAACAGTAACCAGGTCCACTTCTGGTCTTAAGAATGAATGCAAATCTATACAGTATTTAAGAGTCTCTGACATACAGGACTCTGCCAATAGTCACCTGCCCTTCAATATGTTCTGATAAACAGGAAACTATTGTCTCCTTCTGTCAGCATGGCTTCTTGGCTGGATTTATACCAGGTAGGTCAGTGCTTCTAGAAAGGTCATGCCTCGCCCCTCCCTGTATCTGTCATTGTCTGGTCTAAGCCTCCCCAACTTTGGACAGGAAGTAACAATAAATGCATGTGCTTTTGCAGAGTTGAATATTTGTCCTCCTTTTACATCCATACTTGACGCTTTGGCCTAAGGCTGGTAACAGCTGTTTCATATTTACAGCCCAGGTAGCCCTCAGTACCAAGTAAACCAAGTAAACCTTCCTTTTAAAGAGGCGCTGGGTTAGTGAGCAGCAGACAGAATGGGAGGCCCTGTCTGAGTTCTCCATTTTCTCTGGACAGTCACAGTGCACCACCAAAAAAGTCTTTTCTGCACTGAGAAGTTTGGGTTTAGCTGTTCAGGCCAGTCCTGTTGTTAACTTGAGGAAAGTGTCAGTCCTTCCTTGGTTTCCTATGAAAAAAAAAAAGGCTCTCCCTGGGAGATGTAAATGGCCTTTTTCTGTATAAAGATGCTTGCAGGTGAGGCTACAAGAGGGACCAGCTATCTTAAGGCCCCAGACTCTTGAACAGAGGTCTAAAGGAGTTAGTTCACCCCTGAATTGATCAAAGTCAATACCGCTCATTGAGCCTTTTAGTTTCTAGCAGTCAAGGGTTGCACTGCACAAGCAGTAGCTCATTAAAACCTCACACCTTTATTCCCAGCACTCAGACAGAGGCAGGCAAACTTTTGAGTTCAAGGCTAGCAGCTTGGTCTACAGACAGTTCCAAGATCTCCAGTGCTACACAGAGAGACCCTGTCTCAAACAGACAAACAAACAAAATCAAAGGAACATAAAAGAAAACCTCACACTGGGCTAGAAGAAATATGGGTAGAATGGGTTCTGTATGCAATAAACTACAGGCCCTTCAACATCACAAAACCAAACATAGACTGGTAGCAACCCAGAGAAGTAGGGGTTTTTTTTTTTTTTTGGTGTTTTTTGTTGTTGCTGTTGTTGTTGTTTCATACTGATTCCCATTTTAAGATTGGGGAAAGTGAGTCTAGAAGAGAAAAAGGGACTGGCTCGCTTAGAGCCTGGTTTCCAGCCGGGTTCTACCTTATTTGAGATTGCTTCATCTTTACAACATGCAATGAGGCAAGCATTGTTGTTCCCATTATAGAGCTGGGGAAACTACAGCTCAGAGAGGTTCGGGAACTACCCTGTGAAGGACCTGGGGTGTCAGACAGGCTTGTCTGACTTCTCACCATGCCAGGCTGGTTTGAGAAAGAGAAGCAAGGGAAAG